>NW_017257523.1:706293-832958 GCF_001594055.1 Mycetomoellerius zeteki
CAGCCAATCTTTTTTTTCAGTGTACTTTTTCATTCCATTTGAATGAATATTTTTTTAATGATTACGAATATTTTTGTTTCGTATTCACTTTTACTCTGTATTATCTGCACGTAGCTTGCGAAGCCTGCAAGTGAAAACAGAAATCTATAAAAACAATGACTATGAATACACCATGCGCTTAGACCGCGACCTATACGATGGACATCCTTGTTTAACCTGTGGCGACTCGTTACCAGAGGTCTAGCGAAGACTCGCGCGGATTCTTGTGAGTACCACAGCCACACGAATTCCTTTTAAACAGGATCTCAATCTAAAATTTTCGAGCGTCTAAGGCAGGTCCCATTGCATCGCCTTACTGATAAGTTCAGTGGGGACCGGGACGAAACACCGCGGTCAACCATAGTTCGAGTCGACAGGATCATCGAACATCGTAATTCTTTCATTTCGGCGAATCTCACAAATTGATTCCTAAAAACCTATAGATTAAGCAAAGACATTTTTATTGGGAATAAATAATATATCTCGGAATTTAATGTTTACAGACCATAATGAACGAGATATCTTATATAAGATATTTTATAAAATGTTTATAACATTACTATAATGTAACCGGAATTCTATCGGAATATGTATGACGCTCTATCAAATAAATATTTATAAATAAAAAACGTATTGTTTTCTAAAATATTTTTCAAAATTTCTAAATTTCCTTCATAAAATCTGAATATTACAATGACAAAAATAAATAAAATTCATTTTTTTACTTAAAGTTATCAAACGGTTAAAGGGTAACTACTGCTTATTGGAGCTTTCTTTATCAGTTTATATTTTGTTTGAATGAATATGAATATTTTATAATACTCGTTAAATATTCGTAGTTTTTTTATATATGAATAAACATTTTTTGAAAACCCAAAATTTTGAATGAATATATGATTACATTTTTTTTAATGTGAAAATTTTGAATAAATACAATTTGGAGCTCAATTACAAATTTTTGTATTCATCGGACACACTAAAAAATATTATTAAACATCAAGTCTTTAAATCTCTAGATCGAGACCGAATGTCTTGACCTTTTCCTTACTTATTTGATGTATTCACATATCTGTTTAGATTAACTTATTGTTTACACAAAAAGTTATAAAACTTTTATATAATATTATTGAATTTGACTTGTTACTTAATTCTTAACTTATTTCAATGTTGTTTCCCAAAGATGTACAAAACGTAAAATCTGTTATTAAGTTATTAAATTTCATATTCATGTGTAGCTTAATACGAGTGTTTTGTACGAGTAATACAATATTCTGACAAGTATTATTGCACTCGATTCCACTTTTGTTTAACAAATTGAGCACGTCTACGTTTGGGTAATACTAATATTCCCACAATTAATTAATATCATCATTCAATGCGGTAAACCGCAGGCAACGTAGCAAGGGGAGAGAAAAGTAGTGATGTGTATCAACGATGACGCATAACGCCATGCAACACGCATTAAATTTCCAGCAATGCACGAATTCCCCATGTGGGTTAACGTCACAATCAATTGTACATTAACGAAAGATTATTCTGTGATAGAGCATGTAATGAGTATGACTGTTTTAATTAGCTGAATTCGTGAATGTACCGCGAACTAGTGAAACAAGCGAGCAAATCAAACCATTATTTTAATATCATGTCCCATTGTTCCATACGATTCAATTAACTGGTGTCCGTATAATGCTACATAACACTCGTTAAATTGTTCACATCTGCATTTGGTGAACGCGGAGATGAAGATGCAGCTGTCTCCTTTCTATTAATATTTCTGACCTTGCAGTATATATTCATTCTGATAGTGATATAAAATTAAACGTTCAGATACCGTACAGCACCACAAAGTAAAACGCATGCGCGGTTCAATCCATGATTCGTTGTGAATCTCTTGTGAAGGAAACGTTCCACGCAAGCCGGAACGATCGCGCAACTTCATGTTTAATTTGACCTAAAACCGAGCTCTGCGGGTAAACCCATCCTACCGAATGTCCTCATCTACCCATACACCGCCACCCCTTTCCGCGCTCGCAAAATTCATCCCTTCTGCGGAACTGACGCAAACCGGGGGGTCAGGTCTCTTTCGCTGGCAATATACGCCGATACGGCAACGACGTCGTAACCACGAAACGACAGCTCGGTCACTCGGCTCTCCTGCTGTAACTGAAGCGCTTCTCGCGCAGGGAAACATTGCCGTGAAGTATAACGACGTCCAAGAGAGAACATCCTGTTTAAAACGTATACGGCAGCGTGATTACCTTACGCCATAACAACGAGTCAACTGCAGTAAACATCCTTGCAAAATATATTGCGTAGATAACAGCGAGACTGAATAAAAATACTTTCATTTACAGTCAATCGTCTGCGGACAGACCGTCGTTGATAACCCTGAAACTGAAATACAAGAAACCGCGAGATATTACACGTAGAGAGAAAAAATTGAATCGTCGGGTTTCACATTGAATTATTATTTCTAGCGGAATACAGGTATAATCAAGATATGACATACATCATGTTACACTTTGATATTTTATCCACGTTGTGCTTATAATGAATACATTTTTTTGTATTCTAAGAGAGAATAGTTTTTTTTTGTGAATTTATATGTCTGTGTAACAGTAATATATACGCCTGTATTATAATGTCGTCATATTTTTATATAATCTCATAATGTAACAAGAAAGTACAGTTTCGGTATATTCCAGATGCGTTCTAGAGACCGCGATTATATTCGTGCAGTATAAGCACGTACGAGACACCGACAGTCTCTTGGCCTCTTTAATATTATAGGAGGCTTTAATAAAGCTTCAGCTTCTTACAGACTCCTAGCCCCATTCTCTCCTCTGTCACGACGACATCGTTAAAACCCCTCTGAACTTGCCCTACAAAAGACTAACGAAGTGGGCGAATGCCGAAATAGTAATGAGAGACCCGAGTAATATCGCTCCAATAATTCATAATATTATAAATGATTTATAATGTTAACGTATCAATTCGTTTATTACATTGCGATTCGAAACATGGCGATGTTCCGCATTTTTACTTCCATTTTTACTTTCAGGAACGCTCCGAACGTTATTCTGACAACCTTGTTAACTTCACCTGTATTCCATGTCAGCTGTTGGCAGCACGAACGGAGTGGAACTGACGAAAGAAAAGAGGCAAGTATTCGACCTCCTTCTCTTTTTTATTTGTCAGTGAATATTCTTTTTGAAGCAGTGATATAATTACAATCTTTTCAGCCGAAATTTAAAAAACAAGTATATAAATATATACGGTTCACGAATTTTTATCATTGATTTTTATCATGAACGTGAATGATTGTATAATGATTTTGCAATGTCAAATAATAGTCTAAATGTTTATACTATCATAAAAAAGAAAATGAAATACATATTTTATGTCAAGATTGATATCTATGCTTGATGCAATCGTCTTACGAAATTGTCGATTCAATTAATCTTTGACCTGATTTGACATTTCCGGAGTTCTATTCTTTCGCATCGAGGATCTAATAATCGTTGATGTCGTGCTGAAGATTTCTCGAGCAACGACTGTCGGCGGAGGGTTATTTTCTCGCTCGTTCACTAACCCACCGTCGTCAAACAGCAAGCCGCAACCGGTTCACCCTTAAGAAGTTCTCCCCCCCCCTTTCCTTCTGAGCAACGGCAATATCCTTTAATGAAACGTCTAACCGCTCGTACGGAACACTGGGATGATCGTCGTTGCGGCCACTATCAAAAGTATTTTCTCTATTTGTCCTCAATTACCGTCAGCCTGTGGTTCTTGAGTTGAGTCCGGGAGCGGAGGTCGCTAGGAAGTTACCAGAGCAACTTTTGTGGAATGGAACTTCAATTGGCCGCACGTGTTTCCATCCACGCTCTAAAGCCAAATAAGGAACACATTCGCCTTGTTTTATAGTTCTATTCAGGGAAAATGACAGTTTGCGTATCTACATTACATCTATGACGTATTCGTAACGTATGTATGTACATCACAAATATATCGCTGCGATTAAGGTGGTATTTTAGTAAAATGCCATCATTTGCCAAAATTTGAGGTGCTTCACCAGGACCCACTCAAAATTACAAATATCTGCATAATTTGAATAAAATATTAAAACCACGTGTATATCTTAATGAAATAGTATGGAACATAGTAAATCAAGAGCTGTATCTCTTCATTGAATAAAAACAAGATGAAATTATGTTTACTTTTCGAGGTTAAATTTATATGCAAGTTTATACATGTAAATATCTTTCCAGAATGGCCGTTGACCTATTATTTTTTTGTGACAATTAAAATCGTAATTTTTTAAACTATTATAATTTCGTTTTTAAGAAAAGTCTATGGTAAGATTTGTGTGCAGTTAGTGAAAAAAGCGTCTGCGAATCTTATCCGTCACTAAGTTATATGTGAAAGGTGAAAATACATTTTCAACATTCTTTTCTCTCTTATTTCATTGTTAACCTACAGAATTTTGCACACGTCCATTTCGGTACTTCAATTTCATTATATAAAAAAAATTAGACATTCTATGATAACTCGATTTATTAAAGAACCACCTTAATCAATATGTTTTTTATTATTCCTTCAGAAATAAATTTTAATCAATTCTCAATATGTAGTAAGGCAGACATGAAATATGTATCGTGACAAATTAAAACATTAAAAAAAAAATTGCTTAGAAGGCACTCCAGAAAACGCTCGTGCAGTGTGTAGAGTCCTATGATCCTGTTTGCAGAACACTGTGAAAGTTCAGCTTCGCTCTCAAAGGATATATATCTATAGAGATGCATATGTAGATAGCATGTATATCGGGTATACGTTCAACGGAGAGTTTCCTGCGTGTCATGGAAAGACTGACAGCGCAGAGCAAAGACATGAAAATGGTAAACGCGTAACGCAAAAATGAAGGAAGAAAATTAAGCTGCAGTACATTACCCCATTTTAATATACCTATTTTAACAGATTACGAAACATTGCACACAGAAATAAGGACTGATTCAATTTTTCCCTCAATTTAACCCGTTACATCCGAGTGAGCTTGAAGACGTGCTTCTTACATGGTCGCCCGCTTTCGCGTCAGCTTGCGCGGAATTTTTTAAATCGTTGCTTTTGCGACTTCTCATTCAACTAGCTTGCAACTCTTTAAAAAGGGATATGTACCCGAGATTGCGAACGAAGGAAACCGGCGAATAGTACCTCGCTAATACAGAAATGCTGGAACTGCGTCCCGGATGTTCTAAAATATTTCTCGTACTGCGGAATAAATGATTCCACATTGAAAATGATAAATTACTATGTTGAGACTCCAGTGCTCGCTGTTCGCACGTCGAGAAACATTCGTTTCTCCGCACGCCCGTTTGATCCGACATATTCCTCGCTCGTGATCGTCTTCCATAGCGGCGCAAATTCGAGTTTCGACCGTAATGGACGATCTATCTCGTCTAGAAGTAGGGATCCGTCGTCGTATCACGCAGCAGCTGAGAACAAGACCGGCGTGGAGAGAATTAAAGGATGGGGAGAAGAGAGGGGATAGGGCGAATACGCTCGAATTCTGAGCGTTATGAATCGTGCAATCAAGGAACTTGGAACTCTCGGCTTCAGACTTCAACCAGCTGATACCTTTCTACTTCCGGCTGTTTCCGAAAAGGACGGCGTAATGTGAGACACCAGTGCGCCAGTGATATCCACTTGTATGTAGCATGGAACTGAGAAAACGAGAAGAACGGAAAGACACACAAGTGCGTACCTTATACGTAATGAAACCGTTTTGAACTTAATTGTTCGCATCACGAGCGCAGACAACAAAGCGTGAATCTTTTCGCTTGATAAATTATTCTGTCTCATTTTATTATTTCACGTTCCGAATGAATGTTGTATGGAACTGTGCACTTTTGCATGCGGTTTTCGAACTACGATCGTAGACAAATGTTTCTGCTCGCGTCACCAACTTACGGATATTTTCTGAGCATCGACTACTCGACGAAACTCCTTTGGGAACAGAGCGACACGTTTTCTGTAACGTTTCGACGTCAGCTCAAAGAGGGAGGAACACCGCTGGAAACGGGGAGAGAAAAGTTTCGTCCGCGTGAAACGAGGTTACCTCTTCTACTTTGAATCGACGTCCCACGAATCGTGCGCGGAATTACGCTGCTGGTAGTCGCGAATACCATCGCCATGAATATTTCACTGCGGGATTTCGCAAACGCACGCGCGGCCAAGAGGAAACTAGTGAGGCAGAATCTTGCCAATAATGTGTAAGTGCTTTTAGATAAATTGCGTTTATACCGCACGTTAAAGCAACAAGAATGTAGGACTTACATTGACGTCAGTACATTTACATCAAGTTCCTTCATTAAGCTTCGGAATAAAAGTACATACGAAGTATATTTGCAAACGGACTAGTACTGGGGCGTACGAGAAGAACGTCTTGAAGCGAAAAATATCAAAGGCTTGACGGAGAACGAACAGCGACATTGCAGACAGTAGTAAAACGGCGTTTGCCGTAGCGAAAATATTCTGTTGAGAATAACTCCCGTTTCCTCGGCGAATTAAATTTTTCATTACAAACTTCTACCGCTGTGAAAATTCAACTGCATCGTCTCGGCGCAGCAGCGCTTCCGTTCCTAACGGCTACGCTGGGCTCCGCTCGGAAAATCCACCAAGCTCACAGGAGCCACGATATTTTTTCCATGTCCAAAGGCGAAGAAGGCGGCCGACTTTCTTTTTGTCTTCGTGCAGAACGGACAGCCGTGGGATTCGACGTGTAAACGATATCACCGCCTGTCCATTGTGCCCGGCCGATAATTCTTTCCGCCTCGTCGCCGAGAAGCCGAGAAACTTTCGGCTTCCGTACCGTGCTCTTTCCTCCATAAATCAGAGATAAATCACTTTTAAACTCGCGCTGTTAACTCCAGGTCGTCGCCGACTTGGCCGACCGACGCCCGCGGATTCCCTCGGGTGAGAACGTCGAAATCGATGGTCCATGAGATAATGAATATGTCTCCCGGAACCTTTTTGATTTCCGCGAAAGGATGAAGCATACTTAATTAACAGACTTGAACGTGAAGCGGGACAATTATTCTATTCTTGAAATTTTAATATTACAGTACTCTCTTTCATCATTAATCTTGTTAGAACTTTTATCGGATATGAATAATAGTATATGTACTATAGGCAATAATATGTTTCCTTTTATAAGATAAAAACTTGTTTAATTGTTTATCACAACAACTTCTATCGATTTTTTCATTATATTGTTTATTGCATATTTAATTTTTTATTAATCCTCAGTATTCGCAAATCTAATGGATCCCAACATCTTCAACTACGTTATGAAAAATTATTTATAATAAATGTTTCTTATAATCTTATATAATTTTAAGTTACGTAATCTTATTCTTCAGATTTTGATCTTCAAAATAAAAAAAAATCATTCAATTATCTTAACTTTAAACAAAGATACATTAATTTAAAGTACAATACATTAGATCCCCAAATATTAGTCAAGGAAATTTCGAGATAAATACCGATTAGTTAGAGTTAATTATTTAAACATCTCACCGCATTTATTCAATACGTGATTTATTCAATAAAATGAATAACCCAATTTTATAATTAAATTACAATTAAATAAGATAAATTTCAATTCTTTTATAGAGAATAAGTCGATAAATTTTTAAATATATATTTAGAAAATCATTGTCGGTAATATAATATTTATACGAAAAGATCTTTATACTAAAACAATAGTCTATCTAACAAAAATCTATCAACAAACCTCAACAACAAGAACTTGAAGTCTGTTCGATGACTGAATGTAATTTTTATGGTCGGTCTTGATATTGTCGACCATCACGCAACGCTGCTGGTGGCAAGTGATGGTTATACTTCCGATAAATTGCAATTCCTTTCAATACAACGACTGACTTTGCTTTAAGCCACGGAGAAATAAAACTGTACGTTCACGAAAACATTCTCTTACTTTAGTTTCCGGTTTCCTTCCGCATTGCTCCGACATATTCCGGATATAACATTGTCATTATTCTCTTTACTATTTCTTTGAATTTACTTTGAATATATTCATATTAAAAAAGAAGTATTTAATTTTAAGATATTAAAATGTTTTATTCTTGTCTTCATTTTTCAAACATTTAAAGATGTTTCAATTTTAAACCTTTTTAATAAACAAAACACTATGTGTTTGGATTTAAAACACTATAAGGCTGGGTTGTTTCACCTTTTGGTAAACTTCAGCTCGTTGTCTTACTCTCTTACTCTTTCGTTTATCCAATAGGTAAACCACATAGTTTATCTGAAGATGGAACAACCGGCCCTAAACCGTTTAAAATTGAAGTATCTTTTATTAAATGTTTGTTTTGCAAAGATGTTTCAAATGCAAACATTTTAAACACTGTATTTTTACAGTGCGTCGTATCAGCAAATATATAATACATACAAATAAGTACATATCACAATAATAAACGAAAATGGAATTAACATGATAGATAATAATACCTAATTAAATTCTGATATCTACGATATCAATAATGATATCAAATTTTATACATATACAAATAGATTGATAGATATATGTATTATATCATACATATATCAATCAATTTCCAACGGTCGATTGTCGAGAGGATGTACAATCTATATAGAAGCTTTGCTAATTCCGAAGTACTGGTCATTGGTAATCCATAGGGACTCGTGAATTACTTTGTTAATCTAGACCAACCGGTTGAGCTTCCCTTAATTTAGTAACCAGGCTATTATATGTATTAAGTACAATTATCCCAGAATATACACTAGTATGAATTTGCCATACCGCATAATATCTATCCATAGTGTAGTGAATGACTGGCACAATTTCCGGGATTTGAATAATTTTCAGTGATTACACTAAGTGATTCATCAGGAAGACCAGGAGTAAAATGTACAAATTTTCGTAATTATAGGAAATTACCCGTTTTTAGCTTCATGATAAATTTTCAATTTTAAAATTATAAAATTTTCAACAATATATTCTCAACGCGAGAAAATTTTATTGAAAATTATATCATTTCCTCTATATGCATAGAAGGAAGGAATTTAAAAGATATCTCTGCTCAGTATTGATTTCTTGGAAGTAATGGAAATTCTAAAAATAAGGTGCTAACATCGTAACGTCTACGATTTTACAAATGATTTAACCGCAATACTCAGGTGTACAAACTTCGCTGCTATGCACGTAAAGAAAAAACAAAAAAAAAATAAGACTGCAATATATCATGAGGTCTCATGCGCATCTTGTCAAATTTATTTTTATTTTTTCGCAGGCAAGTAGTGTCTTTGGACAATCTTGTTGAATTTTCGGAATACAAGGACTGTTGCGCGCGGAGAAATGCTTCCGCTTTCGCATCGGGAAAATTGCACCCCGTGCTGTGGAAGTACCCTATGATTTTACGAATGATTTAACGGGAATGTATCGCTTCCTATGCTTCTCTCCCCTCCTTCTATGCTTTCCAACAATATCTAGAAAACATTCCGGTATGCACGTTGATGCTCTTTAGTTTCTTTGGATGAAAAGAGAAGGCATTTGAAACGCATCTCGCTCGATCTGTCTTTCCTCTTTATTCCCGCCTTCTTTCCTCTATTCCGCGAATGTTTCGAGATAGCGGCTTCTCTTCCGTGCATCGTGAAACGGAACACGTATTTTGTTTTAGCCCACTCGTTTGCTTTCGACAATACATGCGCACAGCGGAAGAACCACATTCGTCTTTTTCAATTCGAGAGACGCTTTGAGTAAAGACAATACTACTAAACAGTTTTCAAAGGTTCCCATGCCAAGCGAAAACTCAGATCTAAAACAAGCTGTTTACAAACGTACGCTTTTCTGCAAGAGTATTAGCCATTTATCTGTCTCACGATGAGATTTTCACATATATTTTACATTATTTATCTATAAAACATGTACGAAATATAATATGTATATAATTCATATTCCGTCTACAAAACTCCATTTCAAGCATCCTTCGGAAAACGAGAAAATTGCACTGTAAATGGTTGAGTTCTAATCGCTGTAAATCGCCTCTAGCCATATTCCTCCATGTATGAGATAAATAAAATAAATGTTGGAGAACATAACATTCACACTAACTAATTAATCTTATTATCATGGGACGCAAAGAGTTAGCGAATTAACGTTCCTTTTTTAGTTTTCGTATATGATTCAAGCTAGATGATGAAATTAAATTAAGCGATAATGTGGAAAGCTATATGCTATTACGATTACTGTATTTTGTTTGTAAATTTTAATATTATACGCGGTATAATAAATTCGCGAAGATAGATAAAAAGAAAAAAAAAGAGAAAATGCGATAAATGAAGAAATTATTATACTACAAACAACGGTATATAAGGCGATTATTTATAATAGCGAAGCTTGTTAGCCTTAGTAGGTTCTTTCAAACGTCGTTTTCTTAATGTACACTTTCCCTTATGAAAATCGTTTTGTTACGCTCACTTAATGGCGAGGTGAAATTGAGCGACTTTCATGTTCCATTGTAAGAAAGCGAGCGCGCTTTAATCTGATAAAATAGCTGTAATTTCGAAGAATTGTTCTTCTTCTTCGCAAGCTTTATACGTACGCGAAGAACAAAAGGTGTGTGAGTAAGATGATAAAGTAATATTCAACAGAATCACTTAGTGGACTGAATACATTTTCCGATCCGAATAGATGGACGGTGATTTTATAAAATGGCCGGTGTATCTTCGCGAGGCACTTCTGAACGATATCGCGCGATCTAAGTGTTCCAATTCTAATCTAGATTACTTTTGTCGTTCGCCTACGGCATTTGTCTTATCGGATAACGCGAGTACCATCGATAAATGTATCGCTAAAAATCGATGCATCCAATTTCATGTGCAAATCAGAATATCGAACGACTTATAGCCAGAAGCGATATGAGACGATCGTGAGCATGAAGAGATCGCATGATATGCGAATTGTAAGATCTTATCGAATAAAACTTAAATGTTTTCTATGCAATATTGAAACGAATGAATAAAGATAAGAGGAGTCTTAAAATATTCATAAGCTCCTGAAGAAAAGATGATTTTTATCTCGATTTTATCCTATTAGTATTTTGTAGGAACATAACGCTATGTAGAGTTCATTATTTAATTCATAGAATAAAAATTTTATCGAAATAAAATTTTTAACAGCGTTTTTCATCGCTTCAAGTTTATATGAAAGTAAAACGAGATTTTTACACTTCAAACCCTTTTAAAAAATCCTATTCAATTCACGTACCATCATCCTTTCTGACAATCGCATATTCACCCAATCAAAGGTAAACGGGAATTGAATATTTTGTACGGATTTGAACAAAATAGGAGATTGTAACAAGCAGTCTTTGAGTCAGACGTGCAATGGATGCAATTCGAGCAAAATCATGATTATCTTTGATGTGTTATTGCAATGGCCGCATGTAAACGTTCTTTAGTTTGTTGAAAGCCAATCCAATCAATATCTGACACACGATCTTGTTACACATCGCGAGTATCCATCAACAACATATTATCTTCAGTAAATCCAACATGCAGAAACTTGGACATATCGCGGAGAATACTTTTAAACAACTTCAAGTGGCTAAGTTTTCTATACAGTAGAAAACATTTTATATATTTGTGTTAAATTTTTATCACATCCGCGTGTTAATTTAACATAATGTGCATATTGTGTGTAAAATTGTTATTTTACACTTAAAGATGTTTCAATTTTAAACTTTTTTAACAAACAAAATACTACACTCTAAATTTCTTACAGTGAAATCTCACTCCAAGAAAATGAAAATATAATCACTCTTGAAAAAAATGAAAATATTTCACTTTTTTTCAAGAGTGGTTATATTTTTATTTTCTTGGAGTGAGATTTCACACTGCAAGAAATTTAGAATGATATGTGTTTAGATTTAAAACACATTATTTTCAATCCCAGCACTTAGTATTTTGTTTATTGAAAAAGTTTAAAACAACTCTTTAAGTGTTTAAAAAATGGACAAGAATAAAATATTTTAATATCTTAAAATTAAACACTTCTTTTTTGAATGTACTTACATGAAACGAATGATTAGCTTCCTAAAGAATCACTCGCTATTATAATAAAAACAAGCTTATGTATAATATGTAAAAAAAACAACTCATCAAACGACCGATGCAAATACTCGATGCTCTGCCAATTAAAGTAAATGTCCCAGTAGCCGGACGTTTAAGCGTTAAGTTCTCATAAATAATACAATTTATCATATCAAAAAGATTTTTAATATAAACATTTGAAAACTCAAGACTCCCTTAAGCAAGGAAAAATTATTTGAACCCACTCAATTATTAATTAAAATATTTAAATAAATAATAGAATGCGTCAATGTACCAGTGGCCGGACAAGCCGGTCGGACACTGAGACATAATTGTCCCAGTGTCCGATCACAATTGGAAAATTAATATGCTGACGGAAAATAATAATATAAATAGATGTTTAATGACAAAAGACAACTAATTCAAACTGATCTTTAAGGTAAAAAAAGCATTTGAGATTAATATTAATATAAATAAATAAAGTTTTGTGTAACTGTCTGGACATAGGTACTGTCCGATCCCAGTGACTGGACATGTACCTATGTCAATTTACATAACACTTTATTTATTTAAGTTAATATTAGTCTCAAATACGCTTTTTAAAACGTAATATTATAATTTAATTGTAATCTTTAAATGCAATTAAATTATAATACTGTAATAAAAAAAGCATTTGAGATTAATAATAATAAATTTTGTGTAAATGTCCGGACATAGGTACATGTCCGGACATTGGGACATTTACCTTAATTAGTCGTACAAGCACAAGTAGAATGCAGCCTATGTAATGAACGGCAACACGAGCATGGTAATTGATCGATCACAGAGATTTCCGCGTTTGGTGACCAAACGACGAAGTCCAGAATGACGGTTGGCGATCTCTCTTCACCCGATATAACCCTTCTTCTTCCATCCTCGCAAACGCGTCCTTTGTTCGGGCCAGTTTACATCGAACCAAAAGCCAAAGCTTCAATAGCGTTGTACTTAATTAGTGAGAAATTCCTTTCAACGGCTCAATGAAAGACTTAATTCAGGAACTAACAGTGCGCTTTCATCGACTGATCATTTCAATAAATAGAATCAAACTATATTAGCTATTAAAAACAAGAGCCAATAAACCAGAGGTTAAAACTGCAGCGAATTATTTAGTATTATGTTTTCCGAATGAGGTGAAAGATTTCCGATCCTCGTATAAATTTGATACTACACACGACATGATATAATTTTTTAAAATTAATGTCGAGCTAATGAACGTTTCGTGACAGAAGAGTATAAAGCCAAAAAGCATGGGAATTTTTAATGATATCGTGTAAGAAGTTTTGTGCCAATTCTGTATAACGAAAGAGGCAAAACGATGACTAACCGATGTGAAAATATTTTAACATTTAATGTGAATAAAAATAGTTTGCACCAATGCATCGTTAACATCTCAAAATCTGTTGAAATACATAATACGTATATATACCGCATCGCATATGATGCTCTTCCTACTGTTTCCAAATCTGGAAATGACACTGATTATTCTCGGTCAAGAGATGTTTATGAAATCTGATTCTACAGTTAGATTTTATCTGGTGCAGCAATTAAAAACAATAAAAATGTTACATGTGGTAGTAATGTAGAAAAAAATGCCGCTGCATGCGAGATGTGATTGCGGTATATTTTACAGCTCCGTGCAAAAATAATCACGGATGGTAGAGTATTTGATCTGAGTACACATTATTATCTGACTTGGTCGTCCGCGTACGACATGAACATGATATCACAATAGTGACACTGGCAACGAGGGTTGGCAGCGCACGCAACGAGTAATACATGCAATACCGCACGCACGTGATGTAACAGGATGCAGTGCGTGACCGGCAAGCAGGTCGAGCTTGTAATGGGCAGACCGGGACTTGCAAACCAGTGTCGTGTGCCGCCAGTAATTCCGCTCAAAAGGCACGATCCCATGCTAATGATGCGGAATTCGCCTTTATCTGGGTATCTATACAATCTATTTCCTATACATTCTTCTTGTGATTGCTTATTCATAATTACAAAAAATTACGACGCATTGATCATAATGTATCGCTTCATGATTCGTTGAGTCGCGAATAAATATGAATTCTGTATAGTAATATCAATTTCAAAAAATAAAAGCTGTATACACTACACTCTAAATTTTGGGAAGTGAAATTTCACTCTCGAAGAGTGATAGTTGCACCAGTCCGACAGGAGTGAAATTTTCACTCTTAGGGAGTGAAGAATCACTCCAAAAAAAGTCAATTTTCAATTTTTACGAAAAGTGAATAATTTCACTCTTCAAAAGAAGAGACTAAAGGTAAATTAAATTTAACCTCCCTACATCCAATCTTGACGAAATTAGGCTCATTCAACGTTTTTACAAAAAGAACGAATCTGGCATAAAAAGTGTCGCTCTGTCTCGTGAAGCGAGATATTAATCAATAAGTTTTTAGGAAATGACCTTTTAGGAAATTCACTCCTTGAAGGAGTGAAGTGAAATTCACTCTTGCTGAATTGGTGCAACTATCACTTTTCTTGGAGTGAAATTTCATTCTCAAAAAGGAGGCCGTTAAGTTAGGGCTGTTTCTCGATCAAAATGAAAAAGTTCCGAGATGTACAATTTGTATGTCATATTAAGCTACTTAACAGAGTTGAGTGGATATCACTTATCTTGGGAAAACATCGGAACTGTGACAGAAATCGTTATCAAAGACAATAAAATAAAAAATTGTTAAATATCAATATATTCCATGAATTAAGCAACAAAAATTGTATTCTTATTATTTAAACACGATAACTTGGTAAACATGTTTATTATTCAAAACTAGAATTCGAAACCAAACGATTATTTTGTATCAATAATCATTTAAACCAAATGATAAAATTATATTGAAAAAAAGATCTATTTTCTATAACTAAATATAACTTTTTTTTTTGGAACTTAAAGTAAAATATAAAGTGAAATATAAAAGATATATGTTTGATATTTGACGAAAACAAGAAAGAAGACTAGTGCAGTTTAGTGCAGGAATGAAGAACTTAATATAAAATTATCAATATATAAGTGTATCGACAGCTACATGATTTTTCAGTGAATATTTCCAGAATATATATATATATATATATATATAGAGAGAGAGAGAGAGATATTGAGATTGATTCTTTATTAACTTTCTCAGCTTTTCCAAAAATAATACAATACAATAATACATAGAGAGAGAGAGAGAGAGAGAGAGAGAGAGAGAGAGAGAGAGAGAGAGTTCCTCTCCATTTATGTAAACTTCGACGTTCAACGAACGCATTATAATCACCGACGTATTGTTCCATGCCGTTTCTCAACTTCCTAATCTAACGCTCTATAAACTTCCATTTCCACACATAATAACATAATTTGTGCAATAACGGCGGACAAAGCTTTATAGTTATATGCTTAAGTAAAGCGGGTTAAGCAGGGTAATATTATTAACGATGAAGTTTATCATTTTCGCTGATGCCGTACAGAAATACTTGATGGAACTCTAATACTATTCCTCCAATTTATATATAGTTCAAAAGAAAACTGACGATTCATCTAAAGTAACGCGCGCACTAATTATTCCTCTTATGGTCGATAAGCATCAACGTTGATTACAACAAAAACAAGTCTATCTTGAAGCAACAGTCAATCTCTCTCACTCTCCTTCCCTCTTGCCTCTGCCTCTCTCTCTCTCTCCTCTCTCCCTCTCTTTCCAGCGACGTGAACGAACACTTCAAATTCTGTCCGTCACGATCATAGCCATAATAAGATTAGGCTAATTACGTTTATGCACTTAGGAAAAGCGGATCAGCCAGACTCTATTCGCGCACGCAGATTCGAGCGGTTACGTGGCGAGTGGACTCTACTAATCTTGTTGTTTTGTTTGGTTTAGGATAAATTTGTCATTGTACTGTGACTCGCGCAACGCATAAGTACATGTTCGCGAATATGCTATTGAATAGTAGCTAACGGTAAACAAACCTGCAGGACAACGAATGACTAAAGCGTTTGTGGATAATAATCTATTTTGCTTAAAAGATTTATATTTGGCAAAATGGTTTTATTTTTTCCTAGGACACCTCGACACTTGTCACTTACCGCTTCCGTGTGTACAGGATGTGCGGCGAATAGCAGCCCAGCGAGCGCTGCGAATCCCGGCCGAAGTGCAGCTACCACGAGGCTCACTCTGGTGACTAAGATGCACGCAGCGGCGTGTAAGGCGACGTTCGTGGCGTGATACCACATGGGACTCAATCCCGCCATCAAGTAGTTCAACCTAAAATTAATTGGAATGGAATCTGTATTAGATATTGACAAGCCATTGTGATATCAGATCTATTTAAAAATATCCATATCAATGTAAGAAAATTTCGCGGTGAAAATTTTAGCTAAATTAGGATTGATGAAAGACAGATGAAAGACAGATCACAGATAATGGATAATGATTCTGTTCATTTAATAAGTTAGACTAAAAAAAGAAGTGTAGCGTCGGATTATTCCATAAATAATTGAAATTTATTTAGAAGCCGCGGAATACGAAATTTAGATAAAGACTGACTTTTCTATTGAAAATACAAACATCTACGGAAATAATTCACACAATATGTTTTTGTAGAATGAAATAAACATAGATTAAATCATTAGACTTAAATGAAAAGAACGGTTTTATTGAAGTCTCCAAAAATTTAGGCTAGGTCAGATCTGAAAATAATTTTGTTGGATTATCAAAATAATTACGTAGGAAATTAAATAACGTGATGAGCAATGCTGCAAAAAGTTTATATAATATATTTTAGCGATTAATTTGAACGACTTATATAATATAATTATTTTGATAATCCAGCAAAATTATTTCTGGGGCGTACCTTGCTAAATCTGTTTCAGCAAAAACCATTCTTTCCGTGTATATTTATCAACTTGTGTGCATCCTACAAGACAATGTCATCCATTAACAAAGCAAAAATTAAAACGCCTGTGTTTTACAAAGCATTTCTGCATCAAAGGACCGCTCTGCATCTACACAAAATCATCCTTACTTGAGAAAGGGAACAAATTCCATTGCTGGATACAAAGAAACGTTGCAAGATGAATTCTATCATCTTTTTGTTTATAAGCACAACGGATTTCAAACGCGGACGTGACGTAGTTTCCACGAAAATCCGCTTAAGTCGACCGAAGTAATCGGATTTTAGAAAACCATTCCGACCGTTTCCTTTTCGCCGCAACTAACCGAGGGACGCCGTTTTCTTTGAGCAGATTAAAGTAACTGATGTTATATTCGTCAGTTAGTAAAAATAATATCGACTTTTGATACGTGCGCGCGAGAGGTACGTGCATTGAGAGATCTCCTATCGAGTCGTTCCATCGAATGGTTTTATTATTTGCTGAGAAATTATTCGCCATTGCGAGACAGCAGACAAGACTGAAAAAAATAGGACGACGCGAAGAACGTAGAAAAGTATATATGGATCGTGGCGACATCGAGATGAAAACAAACATCGTAGTTGCTGACGCAGTCGAGCTATAATTTTGGAAGCCTGCCGGCGGCATAAGTTCGACGCCCTCGGAGGACCTGCGCTTGGCTCGTTTCCAGGTGTCAAGGATCATAGGTTGTCGGAGGCGTATCCTGTCTCTACCTTGGCTCTAGATCAAGCAAAAAGCGCGCATACGTCGATCGCAGGATAGAGATCGCAGATCTCATGGCGAAACTAGTTATATTACAAGTTAGTGTACGTTTATTTTTTAACAGAGATATATAGAGACAGTGCGAACTTATTTAACGCGAAACGATCAATTTCATTAAAAGTTTTATTTTAATAGCAATGCTCAAGTTCCGTTTAAAAGTCAACATACGGACCACACTTCCGCATTTATATCTACTTACTAACAAAGTTTATTGTTTCTTTGCTGCATCCACGGTTTGCAAGTTTCTGATATACGCAGTGGCTCGAAATATATAGTATGAGGGCTGTATACTTAGGAGCTTCTTGTTTGTTCTAACCGGTTTCTCCAAGCACAACGGCGTGCGCCTTGGCGTGCGCCTGCATTCCTGTTTCATGGAATGAAGTACATCGTATTGCAACATCGATATTACGTTATCACACTCGGATATTAAACAGACATTGACATAGTCTCGCTACCAATTATGCGATTAAATAAACAAAGGTAACTACATCGGTAATATTTCTTCGATTTATGTACGCAAACCGACATTATTTGATAAACAACAGGTAAATATATTTCAACAGCTGGTACCTGTCTTCGATCTGAAAAACACAGAGATTAATCGCCGTACATTACAAACGTCTCTATTTCCAGCTTCATTCTTCTTCACCCTTTGCGTATAATCATTTATATTTTTCCTCTGAAGAATTCCGTAACGTAATTTGTCTTCGTTGGCGCAACTTTCTACTCTACGCGAATTTCTCCTCTCATATCTTTTATTCATGTCATCATTGAAGCTTTCTCAGACATACACAGAAGAGAGGTCTGCAAATAATTACAGACTCTCTTTGTCTATATGCAAACAATGAAAATTATTATCTGATTTTAGAATATATTATTTTATGCGATAAGATATGTATATATCTGCATCAGTTATGTAGTGTACATATAACTACACAAACAAAAATACACACACAAAACTCTATCAAAATAACAAAATTGTATGAAGCTTTCATTAATATTTTTTTGTTTTTAAGTATTGATTTGAAAATAATAGAATATCGAAATTTTTTTCTAATGAGACACGACTAAGGAAAATTGTAGTCGAATTAAAAAAGTTAATTTATGAAAAAATGACAGACAGTTTTTCTCCGAGGTGAGAAATTCATTTGTGTGATTTTTAAATTAAAATTATGCCTTTAATCAATTTAGCCTTAAGCGTTTAATCAGCTTATATATATATATTCCTGCATCCCTTTGAAAAGGTACAACAAACAACTTTGAAATTGCTTCCGTAGTTTCTGTACCATATTGTCCTTTCAATCATCCCATTCATATTATTATCATATATTATTATTACGGACATTATATACATACTTTAGTACTATAATAATAATTAATATGTAATTTAATATTCTTGAATTATGTTTCACGTTTATTAAAAACGTGAAAAATAACATTGTACATAAGAAAAATACTACGAGTTAAAAAGATAAGAGAAAAAATTGTTCTCTATCTAAAATTTTATAATTGGATTATAGAGATATGTGTGTGTATGTGTGTGTATATACATATATACAGGGTGTATCTAAAATAACGTACATTAATCATACAGTACTATTTCTAATAAAAAAACTGAATCAAAAAGTCCTGTAGCATTTTGCAATTTTCGCAATAGTTAACAAGATATTAATTACAAAAAATCGCTGAATATTGGTTTTCAATCATTTTTTACTCAAATACTATTAACTTTATAGAAAAATTGCTAGAGATAAAAATTGTTTACTTTCTTCTCATAAAGTTATGAGAATTTTTTCAGAATTTTTTCAGAATTTTTTAATACCGTATTTTCTCATGTTGGTAAAAATAAGAAAATGCAGTATTAAAAAGTTGATAAAAAATTCTAAAAAAATTCTTAGAGTTTTATGAGAAGAAAATAAATGATTTTTGTTTGTTGTAGTTTTTTTCTGTAAAGTTGATAGTAGTGATTTGAGTGAAAAATTATTGAAAACCAATATTCAGCGATTTTTAGTAATTAATATATTGTTAACTATTGCGAAAATTGCATAATGGTAGAGAACTTTTCGACTCAGTTTTTTATTAGGAATAGCACTGTATGATTAGTGTACGTTATTTCAGATACACTTTGTATACATATATATACACACATACATATATATATATATACATATATATATATAGAATTTGCATTTTCAAGCTAAAATAACACTGGGATACAACCATCAAAAGTTTCAAAACAGAAGCATAGTATGACGAAGTAGAACAGTTGCTCGTATCAGACCGCAGCGGGACCTGATACTAACTGTCTGACCGCAGGTACGCTCTTACTACTGGCTAACCACGACCGGTTCTATTACGACTGTTTGACCGCACCGGCCCGTAACTACTGGCCAGCCGCAGAGCGCGATCAATACTTATCCTCGCCGTTCCGTCATTATCACTTTTGCGTTTGTGTTTCGGAACGAAACGAACAGCTCTCACGCCAACTAAATGAAGGGCTTTAATCATAGAAAAGATCTCTGAAATCGGACACTCGTTTTCCTGGAATAACTCACATCCGTGTCTGTGGAAACATCATCGCGCATATAGACTCGTATTACACGAGTTACGCAGCGAAGATCAGCATCTTAAGACGAAAATCTTGGCGAAGTTCTGGCACGTAATTAACTAATGAAATTTAGCTCGTCGCTGTAAAGATGAATCGCCCTACCAAGCTTTTCGAGGAAACCTTGGGCCTCAAAGGAGTTCCCTAAAGACGTCGCATCGTAAAAAGTTGAAAGATCGGACTCTTCGTAACGAGGTATTAAAATCTTGAACGTTGTCGTTAAAGCACGCTGGCTTAGTTTACCTCCCACTACATCGCCGTAAAGACCAACCGTTTCATCTTTTCGTCTCGTTAGTATCTTCTTTCGCTTTTATGCAAGAGAGGTACACAAAAGCCGCCAGTATATTACGAAAAGTTATATCGTTATTAAATCTTTACAGAGAAATATGTCAGCCGTGTAACAAGGACTAAAAAGAAAATTCATCAATTGACAGCTATGATTATTTTTATACGGAATAAAATATATTTCAATATTATTTTTTCGCTCGTCTCAAAATAGAAAATTCCTTTAACCTTTTATGGAATGTCGAGGTAATGCATGAGAAAATATTTTCGCGCGATATTCTCTGACAGTCACGCACGTATTTCGAGTCTCGTTTCCTTTTCAAGGACGATATTGGGTTCTAACTTTGCAGCGACTATCGTTTGCAGCCACAAGACAAAGGTACGATGATAGAGCATCGTAGGAACGCCATTCGGGCTCAATCGTGCGCGGAATATAGCAGCCAAGATACCGATTTCGACTCTCCAGTGCTGCTTCAGTGATTTAAGGGATTGGCTAACCCGTACTTCCAGTCACGTTCCTCCCAGAAAAGTGTCCAACGAAATAAATCACGAGCACGTCGAGACTTCGATCTTTGTTGTGCGCGCGCGAAGAAATTCGGACACGTTAAGAGAAGCATCGATCGATAGGTATCCACGAGATATTGCTCACTCTCTAAGACTTTTATGTTCAAGGAATACGTTTATGTGTTTTTTTGCAATGTTTATAAGCGTGTGAGTTTCTATTAGATGGTTCTATAAGTTCCTAAAGTCAAGTTTAGATGACAACACAAACGTATAATCATTTGACCTATTTTTAAATAATGTTATCCAACATGCTTAAATATACATATATAACCTCATACTTATTAACGTAAACATTTTTAAATGATTTTGAAATAAAGATCGATAAAGAGCATATTCAATACTTCATTACATACTTCATTACTTTTATCGCGATAATATCGCTGTCGAAACCGCTAAAATTACTTGTAATAATGAAATTACTAATAAGTGCACTGTTAAACATCAAAAAGAGCAATGATAACCCAAATGCCCTAAGTTAAATAACATTTTGTTATTTTTAACTTTTATATGTGTCAAAATCAATCTATTTCTGTTAGTTTTAAAATAAAAAGGATTATGTTACTGTGTATATAACTTAATAAAATGCAAACTAAATTTGAGTAAAATTTCATACATTTTCTTGAGTCGAATCATTTAATCCTATTATTTTAATTAAATTAACGACATATTGAGTAGAAGTTATGGCGATATACAATAGGAATGATTAAAAATAACTCAAATATAATTTGATATTATGAATTTAACAGGTTGAACAACGTTATAAATGTAGAAAAAGCTTATGAAATCACTAAATATATTCGCTATGTCGTTATTTTCTTTTTTATCTTGTTTTCTAGTCTAATATTCAAAGTAGAATCATATGTTATGCAAATATAATGTGACGATCTAAAATTATAATCAAAGATTTGCAAGAAATCATCATTGACGATTAACTATCTCCTATTTGTTTTCCTTTGACCCTCCATCTCTTAACCTCTCTTATTCATTCTTATACGAGCGATCCGCTTACACATAGTCACGAAGTCAGATCTGATAATAGTATAAATTACGACCGCTTATACGCCTTGAGTGGCGCCATATATCAACGGACGGACCTCATTCCTTTTCTAGATTGTATATTGGAAAACATGGTGTGTTCACGTTGAACATGATGAAGGACTTTCTGAGAAAGGCCATGCAGCAGGTACCCAGCTAATATCTTGTAATCATTAAACCGCACATCCCTATCCAGATTGCGTCTCAAAATTACACTATCGATCCTGACTCTACAAGCTATTTCCAGAATATATATAAAACTTAATTCGCATTTTTACTTACAATCAATCATTATAACAAATCGCGCAGATTTCATATTAAGAATATATTATATTATCCGAATTTTTTAACAAATTTAAAAAATTCTGTGTTCATTAAATAACGAGCGTCTAGAAAACAAAAGACAACAAAAAGATACGTTTGAACGACAATGTGGGTCATTTTAGACAGCAATGGAATAGTTTTAAAAGACACTTTGGAATTGTGCCACCAATCAATGGTAGTTGATATCGCTAAGCGAAAATCCGACTTACGGGTCGTTCCAAATCCCTTGTATTGGGATCCGCTGGGAAATGGCCGAGGCTGGTTTCATTGCGACCAAATTAACCTGCCGATCGAGCGTGTCCCCATAGCCGAGGTCGTTAAGGAACAGATTAAGCCGTGTTCAAGCGGGAAAAAGCTCTTCTTGGGAAAAAGCAACAAAACATAAAAAAAAGTTGCGTTATTAAACGATTTACTATGTTTTTATTTTATCGCAACTTTTTAATTTCTTTCAGAAACGACGAGTTAAATTATGTTCTATGTATATATGACAGTAACAAGAGATACAATAACTAGAATTCTATGACCAGCTAAATTCAAACGCTCTTCAATTAAACTCAACATGATAATCGGTCGATGGAATAGCATGGCAATTGATGATGTTTCGGTGAAGTAAGCCCCCACTGATTTGTTGTAATCCGATTTGCTTCTAATCCGTCACGAAGGTCGTCCGCGTCATATTGCATTCAAGGGTTTTACCAGCGCAAATCGCCCGAGTAAAACCATCGCAATCGCAATCGGAAAATTCGATATTGTTACAATTGTACGAAACAAGTGACGCTGATCGATTAACAGAAAATCAATGATCATCGATTGGCCATTTCGATAATAAACCGTGCGTGTAAGTTTGCAATAAGCAGGTTTGCACAATAAGCAGTTTAGTTGCAGTCTTCTAATAAAGAATTAGTACAAACTATGAATATATCGTTCATAGTCACGTGATGTACCCGTAATTTTTTTTTCAGTAACGACTCGCAAATATCATGTATGTATTAAAATTTTATTTAACTACGCTCTTTTTAAAATTTTATTTAACTACGGTCTCTCTTTTCATATACACGAACTCGTACGCTTCGTAACGTGAAAATAGCAGAGCTGTGTCGCATTGCAACGTAATCTTCACACGCTAATCATTTTTTATCGCACCCGATAACCAAATCGGTCAAACGTATAACGTTATTCGCGCCTACAGGGTGTCATCGTAATTGTCAGGCGGGCCGCGAAACGCGGCAATTAAATTTGTCATTGTCGTTGAATGCAAACGACGTGCATTTGTGGAATCGTTTCCACCCTTAGCCCCAATCTCTCTCCGTTCAACCCATAAAAATTTCGCTGAAATTCATGAGTGATATCGCGTATACCCCCTGATAGGCGATCATTGGATCGCAGTTGCCTTTATATTCGCCTTTAATTGTCGTTCTTTTTATTATCGGTACACAATCAGCTTGCTGGGAGCTTTACGACCCCGCGATTCGCTTTTTCATGTACAAGTAATGCGAAAGGTGGATGCAGTGATGGGGAGAGAGAAAAAAAGAGACAGAGAGAGAGAGAGAGAGAGGAAGAGAGAAAAAGAGACACGTAGAGAGACGAGCTGCCACAATTTCGCGCTGCGCGATGTGCGGCGTCAGATGCGCTCGTCTCGGCCGCGATCGTTACAACCGTACGTTGCAGTATAAGGAACTGCATGGGGCAAGTTCTCGTGTCTTGATTAATCGCGTTCCAGGTTTCTCCTGCCCTGAGCATTAAACACGACGTCTGAACGATCTCACGTTTTATGCACTGGCGAATAGGCGGACGGGCATGATGATAACGTACGACGAAACTGCGAGCGAAATTAAGGACTCCGCGCCGCTGTCGCCGTAGTGCCGTAATAGAATCTCGTCGTTTATTTGTGAAGTGGTTGACGCACGGGCTGTAAAGGAAGGGAACACGGGATTTATTATCGAATTGAGTGTAATTAGTGTGTTTGTACAATGAAAAATAACCGATTTTATGCAAATATTCGATGACAAAGAACATACTCGAGTCTTTTTTTAGGGGCGCATTTCATTATATTACATTATTAAAGATTAAAGAAATTGTGAGGCTATATAAATGTGAAATATTAGAACACTATTAAATCAATATTGACTGATATGTACCTAATGCGCAATAATAATTTTTTAATAAAAATACACTTCTATAGCTTTATTTATTTTCAATCCCTTTTACGTTTTTATATCATGCACCGTTTACTATTGAATTTTTAAAAACACAATTTTATGCTAAAACTGTAAAAATATAATATTATTAAATTAATACTTGATTTATTATTATCGATGCTAATATAAATATTTTATAAATCTACAAGAAATTTATTGAGAAGTTAGTAATTGTTAGAAGTTATGATTTTATAAATCTATAATGAATTTACTGAGACATTAAAATTTATATTTGCTTTAATTTTGAATAAATATTAATTGCAACTAAATGTTTAACCCGGGAATAATTATCTGATTTTTTATGTAAATAATCATCTGAAGTATTTTTACGCCCCAATTAAAATCACTATTATTAACATATTATATATTATTGATTATTTTCTGATTCATTATTTAAGAACATTATGAATAAAATTAATTATAATTTTAATCACAATTACTGAAAAAAGTAGAAACTAAATAAATATTAACCGAAATAAGCACTTTAAGTATTTTATTTTTTTATGACATTCTATTTCTAAAAAATAAAGATATTTCTAAAAAATAAAAATAAAAAATTAATATAACACTCTTTTATTGCGGGTTTCATTGGAATTGCATATTTAAAGGTTAGTAAAAAAATAGCTATTAAAAATGAAAAATATGTTAAACAACATCCATATAAAATAATATTTTACAACACTTTTTGCCGCTGGGGTATAGAAATATTCATGTTAAATGTATAAATTTATGTCACTAAAACACGTATCGAATCCAATTCATCTCTTTAATAAACATACCTCGTTCTCCATTTAATAAATGTCTCCATACTTTATTTTCTCTTCTCTTTTAACGAGAATGCTGACATAAGAAAACATGTATTCCAATCAATAGCTACGTTCACTAGAAAAAGCAGCTTTACGACCGTTGTAAGATTCTTTAATGTGATTGGTTCTAGCTTTTAGTTTCTCATTGGATCTAAATATATAAACCAATCATTTTAAAAAATCTTACAACACAATTGCAAATCTGCTTTTTCTGTTGAACGTAACCATTAAGTAGTCAAAAATAAAATACGAGATTTTATCTACATAAAGATCTCATTTAAAGTCAAACTAAATTTTTCTCTTTAATTGCTTGAAGAACTTGTGTATTATCCCGTTCTATTCGTCACGCGTTTTGAACAAAACGAGTACTTTTGACTCGAAGTACAACTTTACGACCAAGTCTCGAATCATAAACTCCAAGGATATACGATACAGTATATCGATATATAAGGATTATGGATGCATGCATACACGATGCGCATCGAATTTTTTTAAGTTTATGGTACCAGGTTTATCGAGTCGGGCTATAAAATTACTATCAGTTGTTCTAACAAAGCAATGTAGTACACAGCCAGTTTTTAATACAAAAAACTGCAGAATTCTACGATTATTCTAAAATTATAATATACCTAAAGTTATAATAAATATTTACAAAATTATATGTAAAAAAACATATAGTATATCGTATTTATAAATTCACTAGTGCTTGAGAATGTCTCGATGGAGAAAAAACCAGCAGTTACCATAACTTTGTTACTTGAGATGTACCTTAGATTTTGTGGTGTGTCATTACGCTGTTTCGCTTGCGTGTTCCTAAATAGTATCGTACCGAGAAGGAAAATAAGTATATATGATAAGAGCAGAAATGCGGGGGAGACGACGAACGCGGAGATTCAGCGAGATGTGTAGCCGCAAAGTGGCTTTTCCAATTACATGTTAAGATTTTCTTTTTTATCGAGGAAATCGATTCACGCAAGCGTTAATATCGTTTAATTCACATTAATAATGTTCTATGTTATATGTAGTTATACATAGAACATAAAAATTGTGATCGGCAAAAGCGTCAGGTCGGAAACGTGGAGATTTATATAAATTACTGGCAAACGACTGATGAGCATTTCTTAGGTGTTCCTTATGATTCTTAACTCGTGGACAATGCAATATATTCTGAGAAACCCGCGGCTGCGCATGCAAGATCAGACGCGTTCGCAAAGCTCAGGGAACTTTATCGTCGTCGAGTAATGGGCGGCTGTTTGCAAGGCGGAGGCGCGTATAAATTGCTTCGCGAGCAGAAACGGAGAAAAAAAAGGTATGGGAGCAAAAAGGACAGGTTGAAAGGAGAGAAAAAAGGGAGAAAAGAGAGATAGAGCATGGAGGTAACTTCTCTATCCTCCCAGGATATCCAGGGCCATTCAGCGAGCGGAGGAAAGAAAGAGACCTACAATTCCGTGGGAAGAATACCTCTGGGTATTTAAGGGATAAAGTGCCGCACCAAACTAAACGCCTCCGTGCCTCGCGTATACTACCCTCAACCCCTGCATCCCACGCACAATCCTTCGTGAGATCCACGTCTCCCAGGAGAAGGCCAGAAGAGAAGGAAAAGGAAAGAAAAAGGAAAGGGAGGAGGATGAGAGAGAGAAAAGGATGAGGAGGGAGATCCATATGAAATAGCAGAGACAGTATCTTCGACCGAATTGAAATACATCTCCGGGCAAGATATACCATAACTAGGCTCACAGGAAGAGCAGACTGCTTTTCGTCTACAGATAACTCTCTTCGTCCCATGAGAAAATAAGCTTCGCTCTGACATTTCTCTGTATTCTGTATAAGTTTAGCGCTCAAACGTCGTTAAAAATACGGCGGACAATGTCGAGCTTCAGTCAGAATAGTGATTCGCGCAATCTATGAATGAAAGGATGAATGTGAATTCTTCCTTCCCATAGAAAAATCCCATTGTCATTCGTCATCAACAGGCTATCGTAAATCCGTCGAATAACGCGATGAACCGCAATATATCGGCCGGTAAATGTTTCGTATTTTACTATGCTTACTGTATTTGTGCAACGGTAACGGCTTTGTCGGCGCGTCGGATTATTATTGAATTTATTACCGCAACCGAGATTCACAATTGTGGCCATATTTAGCTTGATATTACACAGCGATGATCAATGGCGATATTTTGTAAGATGTAATATTTAAATAAAACTCATAACTGCATATACTTTTCCTACAAATTATGGCAATATAAAATGTTATCTCAAAGCAAAAAATTAAATTATAGATTTTATTATGTAGGAGCATTTAGTACAGAAGAATCTAAAAGATATATCAATACGAGGTAAATTATGTTCGAATATTAAAAAATAAAATATGTTAGAGTCAATGCATATATGAAATTATAATAGAGAAAATAAAAAACTAGAGGAAAGAAAAAGAAATTTATCTAGTTAATTTTTTTTATTAGAATATTTTACAGCAATTTGAAATATGCAATTTAGTAAAGCTTAACTAATTGAAAACAAACTGTAAATAGTAAATTTATTTAAATAAATGTTCTCTAATAATATTGAAAAATATTCGACAAATCGATTTTCTAAAGAATAGCTTCCTAGAACTCAAAGAACGAAAAAAACGAGAAAACAGTCAAATAAAGTTCCTTCATGTTTTTCAGATTCTTAAAACTCTAGTAGGTTTGAAATAGATGCGCTCGGCATTTTAAGAAGATCCTAATTTTTTATGCTAAAAATCGATTCTTCTTTTCATAGTTTCTGTTCAAAACATCATTTTTTTTACAAAAACTTATTAGATCTATAAAAAATGTATGTTACTTATATGAATCTCAAAATATAGAGAGTATTTATAAATGTTTATCACATAAGAACTAAACATTTAAGTATCACATAAAAATAAATGCAAAGGAAAAAAAGATAAGTGATGAAAACAAAAAATGTTAAAAATTGAACCAGACTGAGAGAGAGAATTGTAGGATTTAAATTGAACCAAATAAAAAATTATTCTGTAAGGCGACAGTCGAGAAATTATTTATTAGAGAATTTTCATATTTTCGTAAAATTCTTAAGTTTAATGAATGAATAGGTTAATATTTGAGTCAAGCACATTTTCAACTCTCGAATTAGCAAATATGCAATGATAGCGATTATACTGAGACAAATGTTGTATTTACCGTCAAATTATGCAGATATCTCTTAAATAATTTAAAGATTATATGTGTTCTGGAATATATCTGAAATTAAATATAAAGAATGATATTAATTGGCTGATATTCGTAATCAGTTCTTATATAATATAACCATCTGAAATACAATTTTAAGATTTCATAGGTCAATCACAGAGTCATTAATCTTAAGAAATATTACTTAAGAAAATAAGAGTAAAAAACAGACTATGAATATCAGTCAATATTTTTTTCAATTATTGTTTATCTTCTTATAAGACTCAAAATCAACACGTTTCTATCTCATTGTCAGTATACAGTTTCTATCACTGTACAGTTTGTTGAAAGTTATTTGTGTTAAGCTTGCGGAAAATACTTCACTATTTCTCGTCGTTACTTTGAAGCGAATGACAGAAGAAGGAAGAGAAGATAATAGAATTTCACAAATAAAAAGTAGTATAAAAGATAAAGTATTATTTAATAGAAAAATAAAAGTATTGTATATAATATACACTATTCCTTATTACAAAATGTACTGCATATCATACAGAGTGTTCATAAACTGATACAACCGAAAAAAGAGGAGATTCTACATAAAAAATAAGCAAAAATGTACAATAAAATTTTTTCATATGACATTTCATTTTCGAGAAAATCAATTTTAAATATTAAACGGATAAATTTTAAGCGGAGTACGGATTTAATTAATAAATTAAAGCATCAGAACATGTTAGAAATTGTTAATAGAAATTTACTTCAAAGAACAGAATTGTGTATTCGACAGGGCATTTTCAATAATTTATAAAGTAACAAAATTTATCCTGTTTTTATTATGTATTTTCATTTCATCCAATTCAATAATAAACACAAATGTAAGCAAAGAAAACTTCAGCAAGTTGAGTGAATATTTAAAATCGATTTTCTCGAAAATCTTACAAATTCTATTCTACATTTTTTAATTATTTTTTTATATAGAATCACTCCCTTGGGTTGTACTATCAGTTCATGAATATCCTATATTATAGAAAAATAGTAGATATTGTGTAAAAAAAAAGAATACTATGTTATTCATCAAAGCAATTCTTCAAATAAATGTTAACTTAGTTTGAGAGAAGTCTATTTCATCATAAAGGTCAAAGCAACTTTGAAAGTGACAACGGCTAATAACCAAACTCGAAAGATCGTGATAAGAACGTCATTCTCTATTTGAACATATAAAACGGCAATGGTGACCATCAAGTTTCTTTTAACAATATAGTAAAAACTTCTATAAAATTTGTCGAACCTCTCCTGTGAAAATGGTTTTAATATAATTCTTCAAACCCTACTGGAAATATTTTCTCTCCTTTCGAATTATTTATCCCTGGAGATACACACATTTCCGTATTTCTCCGTTAACAATACTTTAACGTTATGAACCTGAATTGCTTTAATTCATAAAGAACACAAAGAGAAACGAATTGGAAAGACCGACTATATGAGAAGTTCGTAACAAGTTAAATAAAAGCTTTACATTTGTATAGAACGTTGTTGTAAAGTGATCTTTGCGGTTTCAGGAATAATAATGTAAATACAAACGAGTATACTTCTTTCAATGTAGTCATTAATTCTCTTGCCTTTGATTTATATATCAATCAAAGATCCACGAGATTGATATTTCTTGTTTAATAAATAGCATGGAAGATTAAAACAAACGATTTTATAAAATTTACAGTCGATTAGTAACTAAATGGTTTTTGTGTAATATTTCCTCTCAATTAATACCACGAAATGACGAAGACGTAAAGACATATATTGTTCATGAGCTTACATGGCGGTTTCTCACTCTCTCTCTTTCTTTCTCTCTTGTTCCCATTGTAAGGACTTTCGTCCAGTTGGACACCTAGAGATGTCCTTATCAAAGCCCTTCAGAGTGAAGAGATGAAACAAGGCCACCCTCATTATGCGAGACCAACGGAGAACTCTCGTCTTGAGTACCCCGTATTGTCTCGAAACGGATGTTCTACGAAAATACCAAGAATATCACTACACTACTATTAAAACGTGCCAGATATATTAATGTATTATTTATATTAAACATATTATGAATTAGCATGACGATAATCTTGTTATCAGAATATAACATAATGTATTACAAATTTAAAAGTCGAAAAAAGCATTTTTTTTAAATAGGCTATTATTAAAAAAACAATTTACCAAAGTTATACTTTATGCTAATTAAAACTTTTATTTATCTTTCCTGTATTTGAAAAATCGGGTAGGAATATTTCCCTCAAAAACGTGATGAATACATGATGATCATTTAATGTAACACATAATCGTTATACGCGATTTAATATGTCTATGAAAAATTACTCATGAATTTACAACGCGTCTAAGTCTATATGCAGTTTTACTACACCTCGTGATAAAATACGTTCGTGTAATATCAAGGGCATTTATCGGTCGATTTACGTTAAAAGTAAACTCTACGATGAAAACTTACCAGATGCAAATAATTAAAGACTTACACCGATTAACAATCTCAGTTCCAACCTTGAAATTAAAAAGAGCAAATAGTTTGTTGTTAAAATATACTAATTTTTTCTAATTAGAGTAATTATTATATCTGCATCATTTTATTTTTTCTCAATGATATTGCAATTTTAATAATGGACGTTTTTAAAGGAAATTATTTATCTGCATAATTAACTTTAAAACGCAAGGCCAACTGTGTGCCTTACTGTTTATTTTACACTGCTAGAAAATGTGTGGAATGAGTTTTCATATCTTTTAGCAATACACATTCGAATGTCTCATGCAAGTCGTTGCATTTCTCGTTACATTTCGTTCAGCGTGTCAGCTGGGGCTTTTAAGCTCACGGAAATTCGCCACGCGATTCGCTGTCGCGGAAAACCGCCGTTGCACTGACGGAGGTGCACCGCAATATAGCAAACTTTTTTCTAATACCCCAACTCGTTGCAGCGAGTTTGCACGTAGTAAACCCTCACGACGCCGTCATTACGCCGTGCAGCACGACTAAAACGACGGACACATCGTTCCTACGTGTCTAGGAAGTTTTCGCATCGCCCGACTCGACATCCGTCCGGGCTCACCTCTACTTTCGCTACTGCGGGCACGAAATAAGGGAATTTGCCCAGTGCCTTTCACATAAGTGAAGACGTATACCTGACCTGACCGCTGCAGCCGCATAGTATATAGTCTGGCGAAGACGTAATTAGCGATTAAAACTTTCCGCGGTAATTTCTTTCCTCACGGACGGTTGACCGCGTTTCACGGACGAGCTGGCCAGAATTTTCATTTCTATGGCCACCGATTCATCAGACCCATAGTTTCCTCGAAGATTCTTACTTTTTCTTCCGATTCTTTCCTCCTTTCTCGTCTCTCTACAGATTATTTATACTTTTTTTTCTTAACAAAATCGATTGCGCTCTTGTCGCTATAATTTATTCTTATTTTTATCTCGCTAGCTCTCCTTATTTGTTGGTGTATTGCTATATATAATACTTAACAATTTCAAAATATCGTTATATATATATATTTTATGTTCTGTAATTTTATACAAATTTAATATAGGGTAAAACCCGACAAATACGCCGCACTGGGATTTACGCCGCAGACGTCAGAAAAAATAGAAGGAGTGAAGGTAATTTTCTCGCAGCTACTCTGTTACATGCCTTTATGTCATATTAGTATTGAGTTATAATTTCAGCTTCTTATTGTTAATATTAATGAAATTATTGTGAGTTGAATCGATTTGTCACTGTAATAAGTAGCACCATCATAAATTATAATATACATAAAATGATTACAGTAGGGCGTGTAAAAAAGACCTAGTGGTTATTTCTTGATTATGTACATACGTGTAGAGGAATAGTAAAACATGTTGTATAGCAAAATACAAGTGCTTTGCTTTTGTATTCTTTGTTTAGTTTGTTGTCTTGTATATCCCACCTGTTTGGCATTTTTAGCGGGCGAGATTTATGCCCAAAGCATACAAAGTGCGCAGATTGAAATCAGTGCAATAAATACATTACATGAAATATGTACCTCTTGTCATAACACTTCTAATATATGTAAAAAGATTGTAATTATTATTTATTACTTCATATATACATATTTATCATTTGTATTCCTTAATAAAACTTTATAAACGCATTTTATAAGTTATTGTGTCATTTTATGTCTTATTTATAAATATATGCATTATTTGTAAATTTTTCATAAGCCGTACATACCCTCCCTCCCCTTATGAGAAGCCATATATCCCACCCCTATGGGACAAAAATGTGAGGGTTTCAAAAAGTTTATTTTTAGTATGAAAAATTGATATTTCGGATTCCTAATATTTTTTTCATAATAGTAGAAAGTATGAAGTTTTTACCGGTATAGTTTATTTGCCTTAAACATGGTAAATAGTACTTGATAAATTAAATCTTCCTTAGATGTGGCGTATATATCGGATTTACCTTATACCACATTATTTTTAATAGATTTCTCCATCCGCGAGAAATATAATTTCCTGTTACAATTATATCTAAATGGACATCAGAGAGAGAGAGAGAGAGAGAGAGAGAGAGAGAGAGGATTTTAAATCTGCTTCTTAAATATCCAAACAATTTATTTGTTTCCTTGATAATTTTAGCCTGGAAAATTTAACATGCTGTCACATTAAATATAATCGACGTTCAAATGGATTTGTTAGCTTACAGTATCGTCTGTCGCGCATAAGAGCCTGTGAATAAAGTTTTTATATTTACATCTCAGCTAGAACAACGCGTTTCCTTTGTAAATTGTCCCTCTAAATGTAATATAACTTACCGCTGCTACATTATTCTGCATCTCGCGTGTACGCAGATTTAATGCATGCATTAAATCTACCTTCACAAAGCAGCGGTAAATATCACTTCCCACACTACACACACGCTACGTCGTTAGCAAACAAAAAACACAGTTATTTCATATAGCTATGAATTGCGGGAAGCTGTAGCAATATATTAATTATATTACCAAACCCTAATTCATATAATAGTTATTATTGCTTTCAAAAGGACATTAATAACACTAGAATGTCATTAATCATCAATTCTCTTTATTGCCAGCTCGCGTTAATTAGCACGAGGTAATTTTCTCCGTATTTACGATGTTTCATCTAAAATTCAGCAAAATTATACCAATGGCAATGTTATATTTTAATAGTTAATTTATTGCACTCTCCACTATAAATGAATTACATGTATATATTCTTATATTATCGAAGAATTCTCAATGCGTGTTGACCGGATCGACTTTATTGTAAGTGCACATTATGGAAAATAACTTGGGAAAACTTGTGTTCACAACCAGTTTGTCCCGTGAGAATGGATGGACGACATCATCTTATTTTTCTTAATCGAGGCGACGGCATTGCGCGCTCGAGAAACCGACGAGCGAAAGGAAATTGCAAGCTTTGTTCATGTCAACGAAGCAACGGGTTGTTCTTAAGAAATGCGTGCGACTCAATTTGCGTTCAAGCGCGCGGATTAGCGAGCATTATTACGCGTATCCTCCTGTATTCTTATCGTGAACGATTGCTCTACTTTTTCAAACAGTTCTTCCCCAACGCAGGTAATCAGCAGTTCTTTGTGTCGAGTTTATCGTACTTGCGAGGTTTCCGTTTAATTTACGACAATTCCCCTTTTTACGACGTAATCTCTGAGACCAGTTTGCTTCTCGAGTCTCGCTGGATTCGCACTTGCTTGCACGGAGAATCGAGACGTGCTCATCCGGCAAAGGTAACGCGATATGAACTGGGTCACGTCCGTAAATCGATCCTAACCCCCGACAGACGGATCGCGATCATCTTCCATCTGTGTAGATTGGACGAACAGATAGACTTCCGATGTCAAACGTGTCGACAATCTCGCCAAGTTTGAGGAAGTCTGATATGTTGTCGTTACGACTCAATTCCGGTGATATTCCCACAGGAATGACACCGAATTCTCTCGATATTGTTTCATATGGTCCTGATTGAGATCTAAGTATATCCTGACTGATATTGTAGCTTCAATAATTCTTGACTGTTTAAAAATATCTCAAGTACTTTTTTTTCTTCTAGTAAAACTGTAGCGTATTTTATTAGCGGAAGCAATATTATGCAAGAGTGTCGGAAGAATAATATGCAGATTTACTGATAAAGATTTAAGATCTAAGAGGTTTAGAACTTCAACTATAAAACTTCAAGGATCGAGAGCTTTAACTACTTTGAAAGTTTCAACTAACAATAAGATTATTAATATATATAGTTTCATAAAAATAGACAAATAAGAGAGAGAGAATATACTTAAATAAAAAGTTACATTTATTGTTAATTATATAAAAAACTATCTTTATAAGTTTCTGGATAAAAGAACTTCTGAACATTGTTTTATTTAGAATTTTTGAAACTCTAAATCCATCTCTTATAGAGATCAATTTCAAATAAGTCCGAAATCGGAAATAGGACAAATCATAGCGACAGTCACGCTTTCCTATAAGCGTGCAGAAAATCTTTCTCCTCTCTTTCCCATGATTGCGGGGAACGAGAAAACGAGAACTCACGCGATGTAGCCGGGGCTCGAGGAACGTCACGTCGATTGGATTGACAAAGTCATGGTTCATTGCGAGTTTCCCAGCTCTTGCGAAGGGTGGCAGGGGTTAAGGGTATGGAAAATTACGGTGGCATTTCCAGGAACGAGCAATTTTTCTCTTCAGCGAAGGGAAGTTCTTTCGTTTCTATACCGTGCTCTCGATTTGTGGATAGAACGACATACGAATAAACAGAACCGCAGAGCGATTATAAGGGTTTGCTGATGTCACTGTCCTCCCAAAGAGAACATCGTATCACTAATTATTGATGATTTGCTCCCTCCCGCCATCATCCTTCTTGCGAAACGTAAAAGATAGATAGTGGTACTTAATTGCGGTACATTACATCACTCGGTCTCGCTCTCGGTTTTTCGAGATGCGGTAAAACGAAATAAGCCGAACATTTTACGCTATCTTGCTGTATATAATCGAATCTAAAGTTAATTACGATAGCTTTTCTTGTTGCAGGCTATTGTAAAATATTTGTTACAGTATTTGTTAACTGATGGGGCAATTTCATTGCTATATTGCCAATGGGCGATCAATTTAATTTGCAAATTACACTACCCTACAATTATCGATGACACAGCCTAAGGGTAATCGAGTTGCCATCGATTTTAATCAATAGTTTCATTTTGCTGCGAGCGTGAGAATTATTAGACCACAGAAATCTCGCATCGATCTCTCTCGTCGAATATTTCAACTAAATTCTATCTCAAATATTTCTCGTTTATTTCTCATACGATAATTTTTCCTCGATATTCATGAAAAATAACATGTATAAAGTAAGCACATTTTTAAGAAATAATAATTACGATAGTAACGATAATATATAATATAATGACGGCGACATATATATACATATAAATTTAACTATTTTTAAGAAATGTATCTATTAAACTTTCAGATTTAAATATGGAAAAAACGATTTTGCTGAAATATCAAAAATTAAGCTAGATATAGAAAATAATTATCATTCAGATATATAATATCTGAAAATAATTTTGTTGAACCATCAAAATAAATACATAGGAAATTCAAACATGATGTTGCAAACAATTTTGATATTCTACAACAAATATATAGAGAAAAAATGGGCCGAAGCAACGAGCAAATCAAAAGTCCTGCTTTAATTAACAGTCTGTATTTAACTTCATATTTAATATGCGAAAGTAAAAATTTTGATAATCCAGCAACCAGTTTAAGCTACATTTTAATAGTACAATAAAATTATTTTCAGATCTGTGTTTAGCTAAACTTTTAAATATTTCAGCAAAATCGTCTTTCCATGAATTAAGAACAAAACCTAAATTCCTCCTCATAATTTATATTTTCAATGTATTATCAATATTATGGCTCTGATATCGACGTGATTCTTCTTAAGGCTTAAGCTTGTCCAAGGGAGCAAAGTGAGAAGATTGAGAAAGTTTTTAAGCGTGGATTTATCCAGTGTCAAAGAATATTTCTTGAGGGTTTACTTAGAAAAGGGACGGTAAGAAGAAGGACGCTCAGAAGGAGGTCAGCGATGAGGGTGGGCGTGACGCGATCAATCATTCCCGGCAGTCATTCTGCTCGTCTTTCACTTAAGACCGGACCCGCTAAGAGCTTCGCAGCTACTAATCTCCTTTAATAAAACGAGCCGATGGTACGTTATCCTCCAATTCTTAGTTACAACGCGATTTACTCTTTTAATACCGCAGTTCAGAATTCAGAGAAAATTGTCAGTTTTCGGGGTCGAACGGAAACATTACCATAGTCCACTTGACTAGAAATACAAATGCAGTTGATAGAACTATTACCAGCGGCACAAACGACCCACTATAAGGAAACTTACTTCGCACGAATCAGGTACTCTGTGTGACCCTTTTAGGCACGACAAGTTTACCGCACGAAGCAGTGATTTACGGACTAATTTTTCACGAGTCGTTGGATCTCAAGTGGAAACTTCTACACTCTTCGGATAAGTAAATAGCCTTAGGTCTGATAACTAAATTAGTCTGAAATAAAAGTTATGCCTATAATTTATGTTCCATGCCGGACTGACATTATTAATGGTTCTTCTATTTAAATAATGGTATTTTATATGGCACACAATTCGAGTAAGATTACATAAAAACACTCGAAAGTCACGTTAAACATTTGATGAGATGGTATCGCTTAAAGCTGTGCTTAACCATAAAGTTCGCGAATTGTATCCTCGATATCTACTCTTTTTTTGCAGTTTGGGACACTGTCAATTGCAATAATTATTCAAAGCATTCATCAAGTATATCGATTATGCTAATGCTTGTTATCGAGGTCTATTAAGCAATGTTGCATTCTCGATTACCTGCCATCATAGTTAAACTACCAAGAATAATCATTGCGAACAGAATCTATAATAATAGCATATTTGTACAAACTCTGCCGTCGGCTAATATGCAACGAAAATAAATTATGCAACAGTGTATGGCATATTCAACATTTAATCACGTTCTATATTGTATTATACTTGTTTATTATATCTAAAATGAAGAAGCATGCCATCATTGCCTAATATATAATACAAACTCGTACGACAAAATAATATCCAACTCGATCGTTTTGGAGGGCATAATTAAAAATACGCTAATTACAAAATAAATATTAAAAATTCGATTACCAGTACTGGATGAAACTGAAATTTTGCAAATAAGGTACCTGAGCCGAATAAGGCCCAAGCACTAAATAAGGCCCACTTTTAAATTTATTACTTTAAAACTCGATTTACGCCTGCACTATATGCTTAAAAGATGTGTCATAGAAAGTAGATAAAAAAGGATTAAAAAATTGGAATCGATAGCAACATGTTTGTTTAACATAACAGAACCTTGTGTGTATGAGACTAGTACGAGCCATTTTTATAACAATCCGCTGCAAAATTTACCAATATACAATGTTTCATAATTTATTATAATTCATTATAATATTATTCAACTTTCTAACTATGGAAAACAACTCTCTCTCTAATAAATATTTTTTTTAAATAAGTATAAGTATTTTTTTTAAACATGTACTTATTAAATAAGGTCCACTTATGTGATTTTTATATAGTTATTATTATTTGTTTATTATATGTGTGGAGTTTACGCCAGAGAATAACGATTTTTAATGCTACTATCATTTAAGAAGCCAAAATTGCATTCAAATTGCTAAAAATTTTCAAAGATTGAAGAGTTAATTACAAACAAAATTAAAGATAATTGTAATATTTGAGAATAGAGTTAGTCCTAAGGAATTTCCTTTCTATGATTAATAATCATTTTAGAACTGATTTAGAAAGAAAATGTTTACTTTCTTAGTTATTTTTAATTTATTTTTGATTTGGGCCTTATTCATATGCATGTAATAAGGCCTAATATCAGAGTTTAATAAAATTTTTTTTTTTTCGTTCATTTACATATATTCTATATAAATAATATATTTTATTTTTGGGAGTGAATGAAATGAAGATTTGATTCTCACTTAATTTATTTCAATAGATTTCGGATTTTTAATATTTTTTTCATAGTAGTAGACAGTACAAAGTTTTTACTTATATATAGTTCGTTTACTTCAAACATAGTAAATAATACGTAATAAATTAAGTTTTTGATAGGTGCGGCGTATATACCGGAGTTACCCTATCCCCATAAATAGAATTTAAAAAAAATAAAATAAATTAGATGAGCCTTATTCGGTTCAGGTACGTATGATTTCCAAATGTCGCATAAATTTCTTAAAGAGACAGTGACGAAAATCGCGGATTGATTCTTATTTCGATAAAATATTCGAAATGATTTTAAGCGCAGTGACAACTTCACGAGTGTGAAACTCGATGTTTCCGTCAATTCCTTTTTCCTCGACGTCTGACTTTCATTTCGATTTTTCGTCGGGGACTAAAGTATTAGCCCGCCGAATGAGACACGAAGTAACTTTATCGACTTGGTCGACAGTAATCGATCAAGCGATCCAACAAAATAACTCTCGCTGTTCTCTCACGCTGCGCAACGAAGGTAAGAGCTCGGTGGTCTTATTGCATTAGCGAAGCGCCACTTACCACTCCGTCTTCCGCGCGTCTTTTCTTCCTTCTTTTACCACAGCCAAGAAGAACCATCGGCTTACCCGGTATTTCTGTCTTCGTATCGGTGTGTTGCAACGGCGGCAAAGCTTTATGCGGCGGTAGAGGCGGTGGTTTTCCTTCTGGACGGAAAAAGCTGACGTACGATCGATCATATCTATGATTGAACGGTTCTAATGGAGCCGGAAAGCTACGTGGGATTATGAACTGCCGTCTGTGAATAAGCAAGCAAGTCGCTCGAAGTGGCGGTTTTGTAAAAAATGGCATGGGGTTTATTCCGAGTCGCCAGACGGATCTTCAATCGCTATGATTTATTATCCATCGTAGCCATGAATGGTTTTATTTGTTAACGACCAAGAAGAAACTTTGAGCGGGCGTACAAGATGAGACACCGTTCGAAATCAATTTCGATCTCCGTAGTACGTCCATTCGTCGTTCGAATTCACCTCGACCTGGGATATCGACCTGAGAATGCTTGAACGCGATTCCTCGCGCACGAACGTGAAAGTTCCGAAATCACGCAAACGTGCTTGATAACGCGACGCGAAGTGATACAACATGGACGGCGAATCGCTATATACGGCAAGAAAAACTTGTAATAAATCTTGCACGTTCCAGAAGCGAGACCGAGTAGCAAGGACCTGGTTTCATCTTTCCCCGCACGAAAGAAGACGCGCAAGAACCGCTGTAGAGGATGGTCGAATGGAAACGGAGAGAGCGACGATTTGTATTCGTCAGAGACGCGAAGCCTTGGCATGCTACGTGGAATAATACTGGGCGGTACGCCCGTTCCGCCCCCATAGAAACTTCACCCTCTGGTTACCATTCATCATATTAATAAACCAGATTTCCCTTTTACGTAGCGGCGCCGCCTTCCTTTCTTTGCTGTCAAGACTTAATCGCTCGTCGCTACGGCTGCAAAAAGAGGCTCCGCTGTCAGAGCGACATTTATGATTGTAATTTCTTTCTCGCGCCATCTCCAACATACTGACAACTATATATAGTGCATATTAATATCTCAAATTTAACGTTAATGTGACTGCACAATTCTACATTCTGAGATATTATTGCACGATTTTCATATAAATATAACTTTAGCTTATGAATTTATCTGTAAATATTCGCAAATAAGCTACGTCACAAAAGGATTGTTGCGCGATTGTAATCTTCCAGTGAAAGAATAGGCGACAAATAGAAAGAATGGATAAAGACGCTCGAGAATTCTCGATGGTATAGGCAAGGGCGAGAATCGTCGACTAAAATAAAAACGAATGCACAAGTGAGTTTCGATTTATTTCCGCAGTATCAAAGAGATGAAAGAGCGTTGCCTTTCGTGGAGTTGAGAAACGCGAACTTGTGTATCCGCAGTTGTACCATACCAAGTATATTGATAAAACATTCATGAGGTGAGAGGATATATACTTTATAGCATGGTGAATAACACCTTATAAAGAGAATGCAATAATTTCACATATGACAATATTTAAAATAAAAAAAGAATTTTTAAGAAACTATATTGCAAAACTTCGTACTTACACAAAAATATTTCCACTTACACAGAACGCTTTGAACTAAATCGCTCTCTTTTCTACAAATATATTTTATGACTATAAAGCAAGAAATTACATATATGTTTGTGCACAAAGGATACAATCATAGGAAAAAAAAATTGTTTTAAGCGTTTGCGTAAAATTACGACGAAATGAAATTTGATATAAAAAAAATAGAAAAATTCAAAATATAATTCCAATACAAACACAGTTGCACTCCACTCTATAATTTTATAATAATTATATAAATTATATTCTTTATAACTAAAACTTTAATTGAATTACTTTTATTGCAAGTAAAACTTCAATAATTTGTGGTTTTTCTCATTTCTATCGCGCCAATAGCAGTAAAAAGACTTAAACCCTTCTGGACTAGAAGGAAAATTCTCTATAGCAAACTTTGTTCGAACTTCCTTCTTCTTCTTTTCAACCGCCTGAATCATCACGCCCGGCATCGTAAACGTCGAGATAGGTTTAGTGCATGCAAATGTAGGCGAAAGTAGAAGTAGAATTCGTGCCGTATCTTCGTGGAAAGTCGCGACGTTCTTCCTCTATCTTGCCTGGCCGTTACCGGTGTAGGTGGGAAGCGCGGCGAGCAATTTACCGATTACCCTTAATTGAAGACGATGACTTAACGCTCGTATAACCACCTTGGGTGCTGAGAATCGCAATAAACGATCTGTTCTGCAGCGTCGGCAAGCTACGTGACTTCGACGACGGCTCGATTAAACTCTACAAACATCTAATGGATGGCATGGATGATATATACAACCGCAATACACACACACACACACACATACACATATATATATGTATGTGTATATATATATATATATATGCAGGTATATAACACGATACACTCGGTGAATCGTACAAAATATTTAATGCCGAGGATATCGACCACGCGAGAAAATTTTCACGCGGCAAACAATACTTTCGTCAAAACTTTCGTAATACGATCGAGTAACCGGACTGTTCGGCCCATCGATCAATCGGTCGTTGTACTGACCGTCATTAATCTTCATTATAAAAAAAGGCAAGTTTCAATTAAGCGAATTGCTCGCACCACTCGAGCTGTATAGAACCGTTAAACGATGAGAGGAGCCTGCGTCTTCCATCATACGATGAATGAGAGAAGAAATGTGCGGAGTGTTTGATAAATGATTCCGTACGCGTACTGTACGTGTTCGTATTGCACATTCTTGAGCGTTAAGTATTAACTGTGTAGTCTCATTTATTTTATAGCCCCGTTTTCATTTTACTATTTGTTTACAGAGGAATGTTATCCGAACGACGATATCGACTGTGTGACTCGGCTGATTTTTAATGGACACGTATAGCACTATCGAAAATATATTACGTTGCCTCAGTGGGCAAAGTTTTCAGGATTTCTGAATAAGCCTGCTCGTAGATTTTCGCGGAATCTGTGTTTCCAGTCTTGTAGACGTCGAGGCCTGGTCTGATAAATCGCCAGTACCAGACAGACGAATGGCCCGTAAAACGCATCTCTGACAAATGGATGGCCATTGCCGAAGAAAAGGGCGCGCGGACTCCTCACTGCCTTTATGGTAAACGCCAGGGGAAGACTGCTAGGCCTGGCAAACTGATCTCCGACGAAAATCCACGTGATTTTCTCGTATCTGATATTTTCACATCGCAAATAAGACCCAGAAGCTTAAACTCCAAATTCCCAAAATCTTATGGTCGACGCAAACCTATCCACGGGAGCGAAAAGTTATGATCATATGCATTAGACTGTGGATGCTGTGTTTTGGTTACATATTTTGAAAAAACATAGAAGCAGTTTTAAACGCCGCGGAAACAGCAGTGAAAACCATTTCTAAATCATTTTTAAATCATTTATCTGTAAAACTTTTTTTTTATAACATGAGGATACCTTTATATTCTTCATTAATTTTTTTTAACTGAATAAAGAAAAGTCTTTTATTATCATATATTTTCGTTTATTTGATAATGTGACATCACTCTCAAATGAATCCTGTTGCAAGCAGCGTAATCAAAGTATCGCACTCGCTCGAAAGTTTGCAATTGTGCAAAGGCGATTGTGCAGTCTATCGAAGATCGATTCGTTAAGTTGAACGTCTGTATCGAGCGCAGCGTCGCGTCGTGTCGCTGCAGCACGGCTATTACTGCATAAAAATGCGGATACCGTGAATGTCGATACGGCCAACGGCTAAATTCGATACGTTAACGTGATTGCATATACGGGTTAATTCACGGGGAGGAAAAAAGCCAGAGGAAAAAGGGAAGATTGCAAAGAGCACCAAGGGCGATACCTGTGTGCATGAACCGGCGCGGCGTAAAAATCAAAGGCTTGCTCTCGATGTCACCAACACATGCAGACACGATTTTCCTCTTAGGCCATCGGACCTATCAACCGTCAATAACGCGTGTTACATCGACATGCATATATGATAGCTCCTTTAATACGATATCTTTAAAACCGTGAACAATTGCAGTAACAATTGTCTTTTAGAAATATTAAATTTATTATTATAAATTAACTTATACACACACACACACACACACACACACACACACACACACACATATATATAAAGAGAAAAAGAGAAAGATAGAGAAAGATATGTATGTATTGCGTCATAAAAAGTTGACTCAAATTCGTCAAAATATTGTATCTACCTCTAAAAATCTAATATTTTCGTGTACCATATTGTACACATACATTTTTTATAATATTAAAATAGTAAAAATATTACTATATTGTAAAATATTATATAAGAAAAATAACAATACGTAATTTGTCTGTACTTCTCGAGCTGACGTCGTAAAAGTTAGTATAATTAGTAAATAATTGCTCTATGATATTTGATGCGCAGCCGGTAGAATTCGCACGCGTGATAATTAACTGGAAGTTTCTAGGAAGGCCAAAAGTAAGAAAAAGTATAATGAAACTCAGGCCATTTCGTATACGAAACTTTACATCCAACTCTAAATTTCAATTAAAAAGAGTTAAAACATTTAATTACATGCAGAGAGGAATGAGTTCTGCCGTTATCATAAATTTGGACTAACTATTGCTAGTACCCCGTCGTGTCGTTGTATATTAGGTAAATCTTTTGAGATGTATTCATGTGTTACAGCAGTTACGGGATAGATGCGTATCTCCCCGTCCACAATGTGAACGGAGTTTTAACAAATAATTTTCACGCTTAGCTGCCGCGCAAAATTAATGTCTCGCGAAATACGAGGGGAACGTTTTAATTAGTGAACACCTTCACCGAAGCGTTAACGACTTGTGATGCTGGTTTGACGTGGTATTTGGATCACGGCTATGGCCACGTATACACACTGTGCACTGAGGGGGCGCGTGAATATTTGTCAGAACTTATCGCAACGTGTCATCGCGCCAAGTTTGACATCGTGTAATGAACGTGGTCGCGCATGTGTATGTACGTGTCAAGTGAGGTAAAACATGTGCCAGACTATACCACGCGAAAGTCACAGCAACCAAAATCGTTATCATATCCACCATGAAATTTTTTGATAGAAACAGTATTTATTCACTCTTATTTTCTGAAAAACAAAACCTTGATAGCAAAAAATACATGGCGGACAATATATAATAATACTGCAATTGTGTGTAACAATAGTACCAGACGTAATAAGAAAAAAATTCGAAAATTCTTCTTTTATAAGCAATACAAATTTTTTTTAATCTTGTTACATTGAACGAAAATGGAAATAAGGATATATATTTTGTGCGCAACGAGTTTTCAACGAAGAGAATACAATATAAAATATTCACGATTAAATGAAAAATTGATGTACATATGTTTGACATATTAAAATGTCAGTGTTAGTTTTAAGCTTGTATTTTTTGCCTGTCGAAAAATAATTTAATATTAATGAGATAATACTGTTCACTTTTTTTCCAATGGTTCTTTGCTTGAGGCAAAGAAGTATTTCCGAAAGATTTAACCGATAAATAAATTATGCAAGATTGGTCTTCATCTTGTATCTTTTGCTTTGCATAATTGGTGGAGAATTATTATTATATCATTGTAATTTTATATATATAGCGATATATTACATAATATTATATGTTTATATAATATGTATAATATATATTGCTCTCTTCCCTTCTTACTTCAAAAGTGACAGAATTTAAAAAATTAAGTTTCTCAAAAAAGAAGAAAAACTATTATATTTTTTAACAGAAAATTATTGACTAATCAAATAATATCGACAAAAAAATATATTTTTAATATTATCAAATACCATTTTTGTTATTTTCATTTCACGAGCCTTAAAAAACCATTTTCGAATTGTAATAATTTTAATGTTTTTTTAACCGTCTTTTTTGAATTGTGATAATTTTAATAATTTTTTATAAAAGTAAATTAGTTCATTTTTAATAATTAATAAAGCAATATTTACTTAATTCTTTCACGGTAATAACTCGAAAATCACATTTTTAAAATTGTGTAACTTTTTGAAATAAAGAAGCGGTATAATCTATGTTGTAATTATTATAAAAATAATTCATGCATTACTCGTTAATACTACATTCAATATTCAACAGTAAAGAATTTCACATGAATTAGAGAACAGTTATTTGCAGCGAGAAACGAATAATGCACTTGGGTAATGGGTTTCGTTACCGGTATCTTCTATCGCGTTGATTTGTGCGCCAAATAATTCGTTCTCGCGGTATTTCCTCGTGTTTCACACAGCGAGCGCTCGGGCGAGGAGGCAAATAATCTACGAACTGGCATTATATACGATACGAGAATACGGCCAGATATTACTCGGATCAGCATTACCGTTATTTACAAGAACGCATGCGCTGTCGCGTATCGACAGAAGTTAATTAAAGTGTCGCTTCCTGAAATGCAATGCTAAACAAAAACGAGAGATTGCATCTAAATACATTGGTTGTACGCGATTAAGATGTAATGACAGGTAGTGTATTAATCCGCTTCAGCGGTTTACACAACGTTACACGTAAACGGAAAATTGACACGACAAGCAAATAAAACAATTTTCAGTTTCATTAATATTTTGTGCTATTAATATAATCTACATTCAGTAGGTAAGAAAGAACGTGTTTTCTTCTTCGACCATATGCATCGTGTAAAGTGTAAATTTAACGTGTAATCGTCTAAAGATTTCATCGCGGATTTAACGTCTTTGTGCATCCTGACGCATTAGTACTGTAAAGGATTAAGCTCAACCAACACCCGTTTCAACCCCTCTCGGAGTTTATCCCCACGTGGATACCTACGCTCGTTTGTCGCATTAAGTGTAGAGGTAACTTCGCCACGTTGGTGGTCGCGTAAAGGCGACTGCGGTAAAAAGAATCGAGAGATATCGTGGAAAACAATTATAAAAGAGGGATAACTCCTGGGTGAGGCCTGGACCAGCGAGAGACGCGGCGAGAGAAGCTGCGGACATTCCCGGAAGAGTTATAATGGTAGAGAAGAATAGATATAATAGCGACGGTCTCTGAAAAGGGTGGGAAAGAAAGAGAGCGGGAAGGAGAGAAACGAGAGCGGCAGGATGGAGAGGGTTTTGAGGAGGGATCGGCGGTGGGATTGGGAAAACCGGAGATGGGGGTGGCGAAGGGGAGCTTCAAGGGGAGGACATAGGGCACAGGGTCTGCGCAGCGCCAATTCATCAACCGCACGACTCCATACTACGACTAGAGACCGCCAGACCACGGCGAGCCATTTCATCGTTCATTCTCATCAACAATGCTTGCCAAGAATCGCGATGGGCGGAGCGGCTCGCGCTACGGACCGTGGAAACAATTCCCGCCAAGGTATACGATTCCTCGGAGTCGCATTATTCGCTCGGTCGCTATATCCCTCAGAAAAATCCTCCTTGTCGACCGCCCGAAGATGATCAACGCCTCGGGCGACGATATAGACGGCTAATTATACCCGCCGGGATGACTCTCCCTACCGCGGAAATGAATCGACCATAAATCGTCCCTGCGTGTCCAAGAAAGTCATAGTAAAAATACGCTTGTTTCTATGCGAATGTTATTTAAGTGTTTTTAGACAATGCTATTTCTCACGTAACACTGTTTTCTTTCACAATATAAATTTACCTGGTGCATTTACCTGCTGCGCGTATAAAGGCTTTTTAATTCATTATTATTTCTAATGTAAACATGATGGAAGCTTTTGAAATTTGTTTCAACTTGATTAAAATACGGAATGACTCTGTTGTAGAACAATATCGACATGAGTGAGAGAATAATATTTGAGGTAACATTCGCTTCGTAACCGCATTTACCGCGTTAATTGACGCAGAAGATATAATAGAAATACAGTTGGCATACAGTTGGCAAAGAAAACATTTCTTATAACCGTTAAGTACTTTGCATACAAAGGAAGGGCTAAAACTTTCCCGCTTCCATTTTTGTCCCGAACTGACTGCTATTTCTCGATGGAGCAAGAACCGAAATCTTCGCTTTTTCATACTCCTGACAACGGACATTCACAAGAATGACAGATGTACGACTCAACGAGATCACAGATTTTTTCGCGTTGCTTTCCCATTCGCGTCTTCTCTTCGCCTTTTTCATGTAAAGAACCGTAACTCGTCCCGTCTCGCGTTAACCGTAGCCATCCGCCTTCGTTTTCGCAACCAGGAGAAACCGGCGACGACCACTAGCAGCGCACTTTTCACGTCTAGGCTTGATTGAAACGGGTGACTTGCCAAAATAGCGAACGTGTAGTATTGTGCGCAACACTTCGGTCGACCCACGTGGCGACACTCTATTTTCCAGCGGACGTTCGCGTGAAAAATGAGCCGGGAAAACCAATTCGCGTCTTACTCCACCCGGTGCTCCATTCTCATTCCACGAACCGACACCATGGATGAAAACACACGAAACTCGTGTCGGATGTCGTCGCAAAAACCTTACCCGACTTCGCTGTCAGCAGCTTTGACCCTCGGGCGTTTCTTTCGATCGGATATGTTAGACACACGACTGAGGAAACTATTTCGAAAATAATTCGTTGAATACACGAGATATTTTTCATTGCCGCACAAAGATTCCAAAAGAATTCTCAGAATTGCAATATACATGGAGAGTAAACTCACATGAAAGCCACGCGTAACGCTCGCAAAATTACGAATTGATTGAACGGCTGCATCGAATCAATATCGGACTAAATATCGGTACGCACTGAAGCATCTCATAATTGTATTTTGCCCGAACGATAGTGCAGCGCGTGGAATTTTCGGGTATAAAATAAAACGACTGGACGCCTCGGTTACGTTAAAAACGCGCACAGATAGGCACGTGAATAGAAAAAAACTGCTGGATTGGTCTACGACTATACATATATCGTATTTTTTTTTCTCTGAATACATTTGCGCCTTCCGCTGAATTATATCGGGGCAGTCGATGAGATAGCGAAATTGGTGCAGGTGGTGATGCTGCAAATTCAACAAATAATTGAAATACCATTACACACGAGGCAATACAATTGTTATTATAGGGCACGATTATCGCATCCTCCCCCCGTACGATCGCCAGGATAAATGCAGAACCAGCCGCGGATGTGCACTCGTGCAGGTGAAATAAATTCTTTCGAACGATTTCACCTGCGCAATGTCGCATCCTGCCCATTTTGCGAGCGTTATCGCATGGTACCGGGACGTAATCAAAAATCACGGACGCGGCGTGAATTTTCGCGAGATGGAAATTCACGGCAAATTTAATCCTGTAATTAGACCGGCCAGTGTGCCGTTTGACACAAGGCGCGGATATCGCAATTTGGCTATCACCAACGCTGATCGCGAAATGGAGCGAAAATTAAATTCTTTTATACATGTTTATTATATTAGCGGTAACAGCTGATATCGCGATTATAAACAGAATATAGATTCCGCGATCCTATTTGCAGTCTCTCATTTTATCAAAGAGCCGCATTTACAACGTTAAATGGTTACAACGATAATGACCGTATACAGCTATTCCGCTCCGTATTCGTTAATAATTGCAACAATCTACTGCCCTATTTAATAATTATATTTATTAGATTGTAATAGTTTACACGGTTCAATAATTTGCATTACAAAAACAGCAATGACAGATTAATAGATATCTAAAGATAAAAACAATATGCACTATAATGTATATCGTAATGTATAAGTGCATATATAATTTATTCAATATGCATTACAATTTATAATCATAAATATCAAATGCAATTAAATCTAATTTTGCATTAAATGCTATTAATTCTAGTTTTGCATATTACTGACCGATTTATTCAGTTTTAGATATAATCTTAATCGAGAAAGATCAATATATGTACATATATAGATGCAGATATTTACTTATAGATCAATATTCTCAATAATATTCCGTTGCTTCGAAAGTTATCCATATTTATATACGATCTGCATTTTGCGACATGCACAGTTGGAAAATTTGTGTTGAATTTAACACATTTTACATGTCCCAAACGGTATATACTCAAACTTTTGTGCCAAACACAAGATGAATATATCATTAGAAAGTAACACAACATACTTCTTCATTAAAACATTTATAATACGTCAAATTAACATGTTTCAATAAATTTAACATTTATAATATATATTATTATAAATTAGCATATTTTATTCATTTATTTACATTTTGAAAAGTTTTATTTTTGTGTTGTAGTTGACTTACTCATAAATTATGTTATTTTAACACTAAGAAACGTTGAATATCAATTTTACAAAACATTCAAGTGACACAATCATATTATATTAAATTAACACTCAAATGTAGATATTAAAAATACAACACAAAATTTTAACAAGGATCTGAATTGACCGTTTCTAACACAAATACAAAATGTTTTTACTGCGTAGGAAAGAACGGTTTTGCTAACGTATTTAGATTGTAGCTAAATATAGATCTGAAAATAATTTTGTTAGACCATTAAAATAATCAAATAGGATGCTCAAGCTGGGGTTGCTAGAATGTCAAAATTTTTTACAGCGTTACTTATTATACTTAAGCGTTCCATGTAATTAACTTGATAGTCTAATAAAAATTACTTTCAGAAACTTTTCAGATATTTCAACAAAATCGTTCTTTCCGCGCACCTATCGTATCTTGTTAGAACAAAACTATATTTTACATAATCAGTTTTAACTGAGATACGTTATGACGAATAGTTAACATTATTTTTAATTGTATTTTCGAGAATCGCGGTTGAAATTTTCTTGCGTTGTATATGTTACTCGTGCACGGTTGAAGACATCTAGACATCCGCCAGAAATGTCCATTGCGCATGCTCTTTCGGAAAGAAAAGTATACGTGTACACGAACGAATCGAATAGGATTCCGCGAAGACGGTAGAACGCAATGCGGACGTACGTGCGCGCGAGTGTGTGCGAAGGAACGAATGCATTTTTCAGGAGGGATGCTGCATTCGTCTCTTAGCGGACCGGAAGGCGGAGATGGAAGGTAGGAGAAAGCAGCAGCTCCCGGGGAACCCTTTTAGCCGGCACGTCCATTTTAATGGGCATGGGTTTTAGTACCTTCGGTAGACACATGTTGCCACGATGATGCATATAAACGCGAACGCGTTACGCCATGCCATATAAAGAGAGAAAAGTGCGCTGATATAATTTATGAAACCTCACTCGTTGCATGCAAACGAGAATGAAATTATTCATGATGCAAGTACCGCGATCGTGCATACGTGATCCTAAAACGGTCGAGCTTGTTCTCTTGTATACGTATTGCGAAATCGCGAACTTCGCGCTGCATTGACGGTTATTAATTATACGAAACGTAAAGTGAGCAAAACGTTTTCAAATCGGCGTTTTACCCCCTGCATAATTTCAGTATAATGCTTTACAATCGATATCTCGACGACCGTACAAAAAAAGCATCGTATTCCGTGAATATTTTTCTGACTATTTGAATATCTTTCATCGTTTGAAAAGGTTGGAAGGCGGTGCTCTCTCTAAACGTACAAAAATAACTTTTACGTTTATTCGCCGTAAGCATCGTAAATTGTACTAAAAAAAATTATAACGGTTTCAATACTTGCTCCAAATATCATATGTTTTTCCATCATCACGAGGAATTATTATTTAGCCTCAAATAAGATGTACGAATATATACGGCGTGTATGACAAACTCCTGCACATTGAAAAAAAAGATTGGTTGAATATGGCATAGCATTTTTAATAGGATGTAGCAGCTATTTTTGATTGCGTCAGTCTATCGAAATCCTATACTGACATTGCGGATAGCGAGGGAGTAACCAGTAGCTGAAATATTGTCCCACAGATTACATGATTTCATATCACTTCATCCGATTTATCCAATTACAAATAATTTTTTCTATATGAAGTAATTTGGTAAAATACACGATTTTATTTAATATTATACAATGATTTCTCGTGGTTACATATGTAATTATCGGATTATACATAGAGATTTCATATAAGTTTTATGATGAATTTCAAGGACTCTGTCCCAGGATTACATTCAGTGGTTACTCTCTCGGCGGATAGGCTAATACAACCAAAAATTGGCTACTGTTGGAAAAACCACTCTTGGAAAAAAAGTGAAAATATTTCACTTTTTTTTCAAGGATGGTTGTATTTTCACTTTCCTGAAGTGAGATTTCACTGTAAGAAATTTAGAATGCAGCCAATTAAAAATGCTATGCCATGTTTTATCATCTAATTTGCTGTAACAGCCAATCTTTTCTTTCAGTGCATGAACTGATATACAAGACGTAAACTTTCCCCGGAAAGGAAAACATAAAAGCACGTCGCGCGTAAACCTTCAGTTTGAGCACATTTAATAGGATAGAAAACGCACGCTAGGAAGACGCGCTTAGACAAGAAATCACGATAGCACTCTACTCACGTAACGGTTGAAGCTCTCGTCTACGATACCGTTAGTCTCCCGGATCCCGGACTCTGGGATAATGGTCTGACATCGTTTTTGTCGCCGTTTTGTGGAACGGGCCTGAAAGTGGCGGTCACTTCCTTCTTCCTTTCGCCCATTACCGCATGTAACACGTCGTTGATTACGCCTTTGTGACAGGGTCCGAAGGATGGGCCGACGTCGGAGGTAAAAGCATAATCTTTCGACGCGCCGCGCGTGGATCGAGAGAACGAGGGTATTCTCGGTGGTGAACGCGCACGGGGATGGGAAATGCCGGGAATTGGATGCGCAGGATGAAGGGAAACGCGACAGCGGAAGGGTGTGCAGGTGGTGGAAGAGTGACGAGAGTAGCAGCGCGACATGATTACTCGACGTCCCGCACCGACGCAAAACACGTACGCGCATCCCCTTTATCTTCCACCGTAAAGCACCGCGGCGCCTAAGCCGGTTTCACGGCTTTAAACGACACGTCGAGATAAACGGCCAAAATGCGGTCCCCCTCACGTGAGATCGCGGGTGGCTTTAATCACGTACGTATCGCCCGCACGCCGAGAGTGACGAGCGCGATTTACGTTGAGTCGGAAAACTCGCGTACTGGAGAGTTGATTCGTTAGAAGAGACAGAGAATTGTGTGCACAGTTTGAACGTGCAAATTGATCCCGACATCTCACATTAATTTCTGATCTTATTGAAGTAAAAAAAATTTACCTTATCTTAATTAACTTTTTGCAGTCTAAATTATTTCTCGCAAAAGAGAAAAAATCAAATATTTTGTATGTGTGTGTGTGTGATTACAATTTTATCTAATTGAGTAATCTCAAAAAGAATAAAAAAATTGTTATTACTTGCAAGGAAAGTTTAGCAAGTGTAAAATTGAAAAAATAAAATATTTAACATTTTTTTTAATTTAATCGCGCAGTTATTGTAAAATGTAAAGTGCTTTCGAAACCGTGAAACTTTTGTTGGAAATATTTTTTCATTTGTTTCTGAGATAGGACTATTAATTAAAACTTAGTAAATACCAAAATAATAATTACTATTAAAAAATATCATTTTTAGTCTTAATATAACCTTTAAATCATTTCGGAAACGAAGCCGCACATCTTTCCACAGATAAATTCTTTCAGACAGCCACAAAGTGGCTTTAATTCACCAACCAAGATAAAAAATATTTTGATGCAGAGTCTTTTTGATACTTAATACGATGTAATTAACATTCTAAAATTTGGTTTTTTAAAATATATGTTACTCAGGATCTCGCAAGCTGACGTTATTTACTTGTTGACATTATTTATGTCACCTTGCTACCTGGACAATCGTTTGATAAATACACAAAACTTTGTCGCATAAACTTTTTCTGACATTTTTTTGTATATTTTCGATTATAATCGCGATTGTAAATAACAAGTTCAAATGCTTGAAAAATTATACGGAATGTATCTATGCTATCTGAAAGTTAAGTCCAACTCGACATATTTTTCTTCTGCGAGAAAAACACAAACTGCAAAATGTAAAATCAAATTGTAAAATGAGATATATCGTAACATAAATGTTTTCTTAGTTCCACAGAATCTTCTCTCTGAGTCCCTTTAAGGATTAATAAAATTCATAAGCTCTGTATGTCGCTACAATTTAAGAAATCATAACATTAGAAATACGAATCTATATACTGGTTGCCCACCGAGAGATCGGAGATGACTCTTTGTTCGAGGGTTGTATTAATGCCAGGAAATGTTTTGCGGCGCGCTACCATAGATAAAACCCGAGCGGTAAAACGATTCAGCGTAATATATCAATTCGCAGAACGATGCGCTCTGCAAGTACCTAAAAACGCCCCCGAACGCATTATTCCTCGAGTATGTCGGGATGGCGTTGTCGGGTATAAATAATTTTCACCTCGCCATTTCTCAACGGGATTACGTAATATTTCGAACTAAGGCGAAAGGACAACCTTCGTAAATACCGGTGGTGTAAAGCGTGCGTTAATAAAGAGCAGTACGGGCACAGTTAACGAGAGGCAGCAAGCAGTTCCCGCTAATGCGCTCAACGTATCCACACCTTATGCTTGCATAATAATATTCCATCCGCCGGAACATTCTTCGAACCACCTGCGCCCGTTTTGATTAAAAGCTAACACATCAACGAAAATTTTATCCTCATGACAAAATATTAAAACCACAATGTGAAAATGACGTTCCTGTCTCAGTCGCGTTATACATGAAAAGATTACTAGTTGTCAAAAAGAAGATTTAATGTTGTTTTAACAAAAGTGAGTTGAGTACGTTTTAATAGTTGTTAATTAATTGTCGTCTTTTCACGCAAGTATATGTAGAGCTGCACACTTTATTTCACTCGCGTACAACGTCTACAATGAAATTTTAAGGCGTGAAACTTATACTTTAAGTCTTACGGCTTAAGATTAAAGCTTAAGTTTTACGCTTTAAAATTTCATTATTAACGTAACTTTAGGCAAGTAATACAATGAAATTTTAAGGCACGAAACTTATGAGGGATCTACAATAAAAGTCATAGACAGTCGTAAGGTCTTAAGTTGTGAAAATTGACAATTGAATATGAGAAAAATAATCGACTACGATTGGATAATTTTTTAACAGCTTGAGACTTAAAACTTAAGTTTCATGCCTTAAAATCTCATTGCAGACGCTGTTTTAGCGATAAAGTCACGCCTTAATAAAAGAATCGAGTGTATGATAAAGAGCGAAGACAGCCACGCCCGTTAATGTAGTCGATCCGAAACAGGATTAAATCCTTTACGCGGTAATTTCAGTGCCCCAGCACTTACTGGTGCAATACACAACGGCAGACATAACTCTTAAACCCAACTCTCGGCTCCACAAATTACAAAACCGTCGAAGCGTTTATGCGCGCAAGTTATAACTGTATAAACGGTATATTACGCGCTAAGAAGAGCTACGATGTTTACTCCTCTCATCCCGCGCGCACTGTCCGCGATTATTTATAACGTAATGCAGTTATGCTTTATTGTCCAACTATGTACATTACGTCGAGATATCTGCAGTGTTATTTGTATGCGTGTATAAGTACATATCGATTTCAGACACACACGGAAGGAAAATTTTGTTATCGCCGCAATAACGTAGTAATTTTCATTAATTTCCTACGTGTACTTGCAATCAATCAAATTTAGTTGTACCAAATTAACATGTATATATGCACCATCAATACATCGCGATTAATTATAAAGAATGAACTGAAATATTTGCTTATCGATATTTATATACAAAATATTCGGCGTACATAGATTTATTAATACAGCATGCAATATTGATGAATTGAGATGAAATACAGTCTCCATTGTACAGCTTCCAATCAGATGAGATCGTATATGATTTTACGTCAGAAGATGCGATAAATTCATGAAAATACTCTCAACTCATCCGAAAATTATTCGCAACGTGATCGCGCTTGGGTTCTCTCTCATTAAAGAACTTTCATTATATCTTACACAAAGGGGAAGATCCTGTACATTTTGAAGTTGATGATGAACCCGCATGCCGTCAGAGCATGCGTCTAGCAACGAAATAGCAGAATATCACAGTTAATAATCGCGACAATTAGCATTGCAAGTGACAGTTGGAGGCAAACTGTGCGGAACAGCGTCGCGAGGCGGACATGGACAACACAATGTAGGTAATTCTCGGTTAATTAGAGGTGCCACCGGCGCCACGGAGAAGGGAGATAACGAGAGGTGTCGTAAGCGCGGGAGGAGCGCGGTAAGTACGGGGGTCCAGCAGAAGGACGACGGCGCCGTCGGGACGCTGACCCAGCGGTTACGATTCGGTCGATTTACTTGGGTCTACGAACCGCCCGTTGCTACGTCGCCACACGCCTATCCTTGCAGCCGTCTCCGCTGTGATTATGCTTTCCAACCTCAATCTCGTATAGTATAATCATCCCGCCATTTCGACGACGAGCAAGTACTCATTAACTCCAAAATATCTATTTTATGATTTCTATATCTTGTGAATCTCATGTATCTATCAAGTTAGAACAAAAGTTCAAGACAGATTCATTCACATAGACAACGAAATATATCAAAGAAAGAGGGAAATTAGATTAACCTTCGATGTTGGTCGAAAATTTAATCTCCCGAAACTGATGCCAAAATCTGTAATATAGTTACTGACGCTGGAGCCGTGTAAGATCATTCAATTTATATTAATTAATTAACATATTCAGAGCTACGCCGATTTTAAGTGACTTGATCACTACGTCGCGTGGGTAGCGATCCACGTGTATTTTACAACAGTTAAAAAATTGTAAAAATTATTATTATAAAGAAGAGACCTAATGTTCTAATACTGCGCATACCGATAATTATCCACATGATATTAGAAATTATTTTATAATTATGTTTCTTCTTATAGAAGAAATATCAAACAGAAAACTTTTTAAAACTTTTAGAAAGCTCTGTGAAGAGTAAAATCTCACTCTTAAAAATTGGAAAATGAGCTACTCCTGTTTAGGACTGGCTCAATTTTCGCTCTTTAGAGTAAGATTTCACTCCAAAGAATTTAGAGATTAAGTATATTTTAATAAGAATAATCTAAATTTGCAGATGTAACATAAAGAAAATTAAATTTTGTTTGACAAAAAGATTTATAATTAAATAATTCAATAAACTCAACGTCAGCTCCGGAGGATTAATAGCTCTACAGCCAATAAACACGGACATGCAAGAAGCGATAAACACGTGCCTGGATACGTGTGGGATGTCCTCTAATGAGAACGCGATACGAGCTCTGCCAAGGCTTCTTCATCATAAAACCGGATAAGAGTGCGCGGTACGCGGGTGCGGTGCTGAAAATCTTCAGCCGTGAAAAATAGCGATCTCGTGCAGCTGGTGCGGCTGGTGGGCGAAAAAAATGATCATTCCTTGAGTCGAATAGAAATTGCTGTAGTACGTGTTTAACACGCCCACACATGTACGCACACACATGCGTACGCTGTTGATATCCTCGTAAATAAAACCAAAATATAAATTAAATCCGAATATTATTTGTCGAGATAGAGAAATCGATTTTAACACGTTTGTTGAAATTGGATCTCAAATAAATATACGATACTTCTTTCGTTATTATATTTTTGATATTATATTTTTTACTAATAATTGCTCTTTAGCGTTAATCATTTAACATGACAGCCAAGTGCTTGTTATTACCGTTTGTTACGGCAGTTACGTAATAATGCAGTGTTTATCTGTTTCAAAGCTTTGTTTTAAAAGCATAGCCATTATGTATACATCAAAAAGGATAAATCCAAGTTATACGTATTTTCCCATCGGTTTTAAAGGGATATATTAAAATTAAAAATTATTAATATGTTAATATAACAGTTATAATTCGATCATAATATACATATGTACGCATGTACATTTAAGCGCGTAATTTTCATTTATTAATCAAATTCATGACGTATAACCGAAGCGTATAGATGGCATGTACCGATGCAGCGCGCAGGAATTTTCTAAAACTTTCCAAAAATGCACCAGCTATGCGGGGCCAAAATTGTTGCATCGAAAGAATTCATTGTCGACGCAATATCGACGATACAGTCCTCTAACGTTGTAAAATTATTTTCTAGCAGAGCACATCTCCACTGAAAATCCAAAAAAAGGGTAGGTTTCGGGAGTGCGGTCAGCGAAACGAAAAGAGAATTGCGTCCGTGCGATCCGAGTTTATTGAGTGCGGAGTTTTAAGAGTGCCCGCGAAGAGAAAGAGAGTGTGAGAGTTTTTTTTCGCGACTCCACTTTTCGAATTGCCGGCAGGGAAAATCTTGCCGTGCCGCGCCGCCGAGATTTGTTGGATGCATGCCGGGCAGCCCTGTGAGATTTATTGCCGACCCTCGCTCGCTTTAAGAGCCGAAGTCAGGCTGTCTTCGCGAAATTCATTACTTCGCACTGGGACTTCTCGACAGCTGTTGACGCCGCGAAAAGTTTACTTTGAAAAGTGCACAGCAAACGCCGGTTTACTAGCGGCGAGGCGGAAAACCTTTCACGCCCGCATAGCGCAGCTTATGTAACTTCGTTCATTACACGGATGGTATAAGATACAACAAAGTGCCAGATGTGTAATCATAAACCAGTGAATACTGTACAAAGACTTGAATATCTCGTTGAGATAATTTGTCTGCTTGTAAACGACGACGAACAGTAAAAGTCTCTTTGTCGCGATTCTAAGTAAAGGGAACTAGGAAATCGCACGTTTCACAAAAGTGAGAAAAACTTAAAGAGATAGCTAGATAGCAAGAGAATCGTCTAGAGTTTGTACCTGAAGTCTCTTCGTCCCGATTTTATCGAGCAATATCCGTATATGAGAATCTCGCCTCCGTTTCTGGCTGTGTTCACTGATCGGAGCATATTGCCGTGTTCCAGTGTCTTCGAGCTTCCAACCGGACTGAATGGCATGTTATGCGGCACGATAAGGATCTTTACTTTGTCCAAGTCCGAATCGATCTGTTTAATGGCGGAAAAGTTTTGAGACGCAGATATAACGATACCCATGCCAGTGGGTGGCACGATAACGTCAGAATAATGTCTCTTAATGGCGCGACGACAGGAACAGCGGTAAGTGTGACGTTTCGAGCAAAATGGTCTCGGTTCTAAACGAAGTCCGAACTTTCCTGTGGAACTTATAATGCAGCCGGGCTCGTTAAGATGCCATGGACATCAGAACAGAAGCTCGTTAGCATAATCTACGAAGTTCGGTAGTCTAAATCCTCCTATATACATAAATACACGGTCGCAAAAAGTACGCAACGACTTACATATATATTGTGATCGCGTCCGTTTCTTCTCGAAGAATATATATAAATCGATTCAAGGCGACCCATTATGTACTTCCGCAATTTAATAAATTAATTGTATCGCTGAAGACATTAGAACTCTGATTATATTCTAATCAGTGATATTAAGGTCCATTTAAATAGAGAGATTACATCCAAAAAATTTACACCCCAAGTAGCAAGATGACATCTTAATAACATCTTTAATAAAACGTCATTAAGACGTTAATTTGATACTTTAAACGATGGGTCATACAAATATCTTTCGCATTTCTTGTTTTTGAAATACTAGGAGCACCTAGCTAAATAATAGTCTTTATCCTTTCCTTTTTTTAAGACACGACTTTGCAAATTACTTTCTAAGGATGTTACATGTAAAAATCATTTAATACTTTTCGTATACGTATAAAAGTGACGAAAAGTAATCCAGGCACGAATCCATATTGTATAGGATAGATCGAGACGAATTGGATTACAGGGCAAATCGAATCAATATAAATTTTGAGACAGTTAGTCGATATTTGATTTTAATTTTATTATCCTTTTATTTCAAAGACAGCTCGTTTGAAATATGATCCGATTCGCCTCGGTCTACTTTATAGTAAAAGATCAGAATATGTGTAAAGGCAAAAAAAAATTGGTAAAAATGAAAATTCAAGGGTCTTATTCACAAAAATATCACACATACAAAAATACTAAGGAAATCTGTAATATACGTGACGTGTACTATAGTATTTTCATATCTTTTTTTTTCGAGAATACGGCAGGATGCATGTTAGATCATTAGATACAACTATCTAACAATCGTAGACCATATCGGTGTTACGTCATAGTCGAAACGTAACAGCAGATAACTAGCGGATACCGTTTTCCCTCCATTTCGGCCAATTACGCGCATCCAATTATCGAGGCAGCGGCCGCGGATCGGAGCCGAGGGCGGATCGTTATTCTCGCATACATGCGAAACACGTTTCAGATATCGCCGCCGCGTGCTTTTCATTCTCCGCCTCCCCCTACGACCACCCGGAAACGATGTCATACGTCATTGCCGGTTTCATTGTGATTCGCGGATAGCCGTACACTGCCCGGAGAGCGCGCGAATTCCGCTGTACTCGATTGCGCTTCGGCTCCACGGCATTCCAATTCCGCCGTACTTTTACTGGCATTGATTAGTGAGCCTGGCATCCATAAATTTTAGGGGGAGGATCCATTGAAGGAGAATGCAGCAGGATGATCAAAGGAACGTAGGATCGATGCAGAAATAAGGTACACCAGCGCAACGCGTGTTTTCGGCCAGCGTCGCACGTGCGACACGACATCGTTAATTGTCCTGTTTCTGCTCGGAATTCTGCACAACTCGAATTTAATTATAATGACGTGACTATCGGCAAGAACATACTTTCGCTTTGTAAACTATGTTGACGCGTTAAATCTCCGGCGGTTGCGACAAAGCTCCTGAAAAGTAACGAAAGACTGCGTCGGCGATGTCCATATTTTTAACATTTCTAAAGTTGCGGCGAGAAGTTACACGGGTATGGAAAGGGAAGTTAACTGCTACTTTGTAATGCGGAGAGTTCGAAATCCCCTCTGGGATGACGGAGTCCTTCGAATTTGCATGAAAAAGGAACGGGCCTTCCAGCAACTGGTATATAAGCTACTTCCAAATGAATGCAAATTCTTCTTCGAAAGCTCTCTCGATGAGAGTCTAGGAATTTGCTTACGTAAATACGATGTTATTGTGCGACGAAATATTGCATCGTCGCCACCTTTGGCGGAAGCTGCGCGAAACGCATTAAACATTTAAGATATTCATTTGCCATCTTCATCTTCCGCGACGCGCGTTACTTTAAATTTCAAATATTGAAACGCCATGATAAAAGATGTTCATTTGCGCGTGCCATTATATAAAGTTTTTCAAATTATTCAGTATTATCGAAAATTTTTTACTATGCAAAATGTAAAATGTTACGTGGGATGTATGTAACGATCGTATACACATACGACATGTTTGATGGGTTGCTACTGTGAAACGGTGTAAGATAATTGATTACGCGTGCTTCTCTGGATCAGCCGATAATTGCCTGACACAGAGGGTACAAAAACAATTACCGGTTTGGATTAGGTATTGGCACAGTGTCCATGTGTGCGTGTGGGTTGATGTGTATGTGTGTGTATATATGTGTACAAGATCTGCAACGCGCAATGATATGGTGGCGTGTTGAGAGATAGTAAGCACGCCAGGCCATGCACGATATATTTGGTATTAGTTGATTGGATCGATTCCAGATTTCTACGGTAACAACAAATTGAAATTTGATCTTATGATTTGAACTTAGTAAAGTTAATTGCACAATATAATTACTGTAATTATCTGAAATAGAGACAACGTAACATTTCGATTCTTATTATGTGCATATCGCGTTACGAGTTTAAATAACCGTTGAGAGACTTTTTTCGCGAAAAATAGAATCATGATATACATCTGAAATTTAATTATTTCAGATTGAATGCACAGATTAACAGAGTTTGCTATGCAATAAGTTGCCACATGATCTAAAACGATCAGAGACCTCAATAAGCGTCAACATCCTGATTTAAATTGACCTAAATACTGATTTCCTCATGCGAGCGAGTCGCAACGGGAAACTTGGATAAGATTGAATTTCACCGCGCTTATATCATTTCACTATCAATTCAGGAAATCAGAATTCTAAAGAGGGACGCTCGATGACACTCCTGACCCTTTTCCATTTCTTACCAGCAGAGTAGTCGCCCACGATATTGGCCCAATTCGCGAACGGTCGATTCTCGCGAAGAAAATGGATCTTGGCATGTGGCTACGCCAGAATCGAATCAGACTTAATTCAACTGACCACATCGATTTCACCCTCTAACCACCATGGTACTTCAATGCCACGAAATCCAGATTATTTAGTTTCGCATTTACAATCTATTTTACAATCTAATTTACAATCTTCGTAATCACTTATCCTTAAGTCGAATTTTGTAATCTCTCATCAATTTGTCTATTGATAAATGTTTCAATTATTGATATAACTGTAATATACACATATATTTATAAAAGAGACAGTATTTTTTTTAGTTTAAAACGTCTAGTGAAACATATTAAGACTTATTTCGTTTTGGCATATTATAGAAAAATATTATACGTATAATTCATATTACACTTTACACTTTTATTATTATGTTAATAAATACGATCAAACAACGATATCTCTGTAGTAACGTCTTGTTTCATAGAATAAAACATCTGAACTTTCTTTCGATACGATTTCTACTAAATATCCTCGGCTATATATGGTATAATGATGTTTGGCTTTAATCCTAGATCTATCTAAAAACTAGTGACTACGCTGTTCAAACAATTTCCTACTCGAATTTCACGTGATAACGGAACAATCGGAATAACCGGATAGGCGAGATGTAAGCTACGATGCCGGCAACGCCGTCGTCGTCACCAACCTCCTGTCCACTCGTGTTTTACTGTTTGCGAGTGTTGAGCCTCGCTAAGCTCCGTAGATAACGTTTTGCCCTTCGTACATTGTTCTGGGAGTTTAAACAGATTACGCCCCGGCGCTGGTTAAACGTAAATTGCTGCCCCAACTCTATCCCTATTCTCATCGAGAACCAAGCAGCCTCCCGATACTTTAAACATATCTATTCCGGTTAGTAAGAAAGCGAAAACGGTATATGTACGTACTGCACTCTATACACAGCTTTAGAAAAAAATTTACATTGCTTTATATTATGTTAAAATTACAGAAGAGGTATATATATATATATATATATTATATATTATATATTATCTTATAATACCTGTAATAACTCTTTTACATAAGTAATGTATAAGACTCTTCTTGATATATACATTATAAAACAATAAATGAATGATAAATGAACGATTATAAGAGCATAAAAAGTTGATGAAGAATGTTTTCGTGGTTCTTATAAAATTAGTTCATTGCAGTGTTTTAAGATGTTTATGAGCATCATTATTAAAATAACAATTCACGTAACTTATCATGTTATTTTCAGCTTCAGTTTTTGATTGTGTTTCAAGTCCGACAAATTAAATCAGCGTACGTGTTTGTTTATAGATCTAAAAAATACATTTATAAATCTATGTTTGTTATTAAATACCAAGAACGGCTTCGACCAAAAATAGAATTCCTGCTTTTATTTGATTTTTATATATATTCTTATTTAATTTTTCCACTTATAATTATAAAATTATATTACATATTTAATCTAAAGATTGCTAGGAAGAAGGAATTTCTTACTTTTGCAGAAAAACATATTTTTTTCAACTCATATAGTGAAGAAATTTTTGTTAATTTATGAGACAAATAGGTAATATCATGTAAAAGTGTCACATAATCCCAGAGATGAATGAGAAAATCAAATGTCAATCTATTACAATTTCGGTGTAATGGAAAGCGTTGATGAGAAAGCTAGTGCGCACTTGTTGATGGACACGGTGACTAGACACATTGCGAATTCGTTACATTTCAATGATCTCCATAACGGAAGATTCTCGATTCCGATAGTCATCTCTCTACCGTAGCCATATCTTTCTCGAGGGATAAAACGATGTTTGCGGGTCGGAAAAATCACTAACAATAAGAAAGTTGCTTTTTGGCGATTTCTTTGTGGTAAAAAGAGAGGCAAAGTTCTACCCTAAGTGTATGGAACTATGGAGTGGTCGATGGTAAACATCAACAGCCAATAAGCCATTCCCTGGGGAGCATACCCTATTAGAATGCTCACTTCTATTCCGAAGCGTCTCTTATTGCACCGATTCTATCCGAATAAATTATCTTCCTCACTATCCGTATTTCTACTGACGTTAAAATGTCAGTGAAGCAAATGCGTTGATAAATTCATCAAAGAACATAATTCATTCAATATACGATTATCCTAGTATTCATAGTCAGGTATGAAAAACGTCGAATTCCCGTGGGGTTTTATGGCGCATAATTCGAGTTTGCATCACATGATTGAACGAATAATGGATGAATTATTCGTTATCACCATCCACATTTTACGCGATTTATCATTGAAAGAAATTAACATTTATTTACGAGTTGTTTGCTATTATATCGCAAGCGGATTATATACAGATGGAAAAAGTAAGTAGCAAAGATCGATGATTTAATTTATAGTTGTACATTTAAAAGACTACGTATATAGAGGATACTCAATCATTTATATACAAAATGTAACGACAATTCATCATGATTTCACAAAGGAAAATATATTATTTCCTTCTTGCATGGCAATGTGAAGTTTATTCTCAACGCTTAAGAATTATTATTTGCGAAATTTTAGAAGGAGGATAAAATAAAGCTTCAGACAAAGATACAGGCCTGTAATCTCCTTGATGTCTTTCTTGCCATGGTTCATAATTACGCCCGCTTATTATAAACATCGTATTTCCAACCCTAAGAGAGCAGATTCCGGTGCCCAGTGATGCTGTCTGTTTAATAACAGCCCCGTTATCCAGCCACGCGTGCGACGACAGTCAACGCGAGAGGCAGAGAAAGAGACGGGGGATAATGCTAGAAAATGCAATGTAATAACAGAAGATGGGCCATTACTATATTGTAATACTTAATGAAGCTCATCCCGAGCGGCTCGATATTAATAATATTGCACGGTTCACGGGAACGGTAACACCGAGCGGAAGTTGAACCGACGCGACGCGCGACCATCAGGATTACAACGACAAGAGGCCGTATATTTTACGTTACTCGGTTTACGATTGTCAGAGATTAATGACATTCCACTTCTCCTGGGCTTTACCACGACATACAAGTAATATCACGAGACGTCGCTGGCGCTCACGTTTGCGGAAGGAAAGAAAAAAGAAAGACAAACACCGGATAAGAGAGGACTAGCCGTAGGGCACGCGTTAAATCCAATTTCCCTGAAACGACCTGGACTGCCGGAAACAAGAGCGAGTACGATCTATTACGACGTGTCTTGCGTAGATCAGCCGCGGTACAAAAAGATTATTGTTGCATTATGTCATTTTTTGTGACACTGCGACGTGGGTATAAATTTCACACGAATTCTCGGCGATTCTTTCCCACAAATCTTTCTCGCCTTGTGAATCACGTCATACACTATTGCTTGTGCGTCCACTATATTCTCCTATCTATTGTCTGCTTTTTCTCGTGGTCGCTGCGTTACTGGTCCTTTCGAGTGCTGTTCCATTGTACCGAAAGTTATCTCGGTTTTCAATTTTATATGCAAAAGTAGAAGTACATCAGAGAAGGAGTGAGAAAGTGAAAAATTCAATACTCGTCGCATCGAGAATTGTAAATTCTCACAGATATTTACAACAGTCTCATATGAACTATATAAATAATAATACGACTGATTAATGTTAATATTAATACAATTTAATGATGTTACCATTGAAACTTTGTCTGCAATGTAAATTATATGCGTCAGCGGACATCGTTACAGATAACGACTGACGTTGAGCAATTCTCTGCGAAAATTCAATATGAAAAATGAGAAATGTGAGAGGTTAGCTGATATACAATCGTTATATGCACCTGGGATTATAATGAGTCGTATTTTTATAGTTATATATATATATACTGGAAAATACCGCCATTTTTTAAAACATAATGAACGAAAAAAAAGTATTCTATTGAAGCTGAAGTTTAGAAACCAGATTTAATTATCGTAAAAATTATTGTATAAACAGAGAACTCGTCAATATATATTATTATAACGACATATATAAGTTTTAATAGAAATAATTCTCGTATACAGAGAATAATCCTCATTGTTTTAATGTCAATAATATACCTAATTTAATTATTCAATGCTTTAATGGCATTTAACGAGAGTTAATCTAATATTATCATGGAAATATTAATTACTTTAAATCTGTATTCAATACTTTTAACATTCTCGATGTTATAATATGGATATTACAGACGCAAACTTTTTGCCATCGAGATAAAGGAAAGAGAATGCAAATAAAGAAATGGTCTGACACTTTTGCATATGATGAGACTTCCAAGCGAAAGCTCGAATTTCCTATGAAATACGATGCAAAAAATCCTGCTTTCATACGTTCAGACATACTTCGCATTGTACTTTTTAAAGTAATGCACACAAATGTAAGAGTAAGAGATGAAAATACAATGTACGTGCGTAGTAGTATGTGCGTGCGTGTCTTTGAGGATCTCTAATTATAATATTACACTTCGATAAACATTATGTAACACTAAAGGAAAATTAATTTATACCCTTCAAATAATCATTACTTGAACAATTAATTACTTTACTGATAAAAAAATATGTAAACGAACAAATATAATTATTTTTTTACTCAATGAAAATATGACGTATATTCAGATGTTCATAAAATTTAATTTTTTTTTCATTATTTTTCAAACTGCCAATTTCGAACAATTTGCTGCATCGTTTGAATTTACTTTAAAATTTTCGTCATTCTTTTTGGCACCATGCATGGATGTACAAGCTCTGGGAAATCGTTTAGAGAAATGGTGTCATAGCTTATCTAGGTCCTTCTCTCTCTTGTTAGATGACATCCTTGTGCCATACAAAAGCAAGTAATTGAACTCTTTGCATTGAAACTTAGGAAGTTGAAGGCCTCAGGGTGTTGCTTGAAATTGAATTGACTCGAGCGAGTAAAGCTATTTGGCCTTGTCCATTGTGAATAAGAAAGTTGATTATATGTGCCGTAAATTAAATCTTTTGCAGCATATCTATTAATAGGTATATAATTTTTTATCTATAAATGCGATATTTCAAGCTTTTCATATTTTATATAATAAATAATTACTAGTCAAATTTTTATAATTTAAAATGGTAATGTATCACATAAAAATTTAAATTGACACGTAACGATTTTATTTATAAACAAGTAAATAATGACATTTATGAAACTTTATAACACACTCACATATCTTCCTCGTCTTTTCATATGTATAAGGAAGCGATTTATTGTTGTAGTGATACGTCAAACAGGTAACTATGGCACGCTCGACTTTGGAACTGTGAACTAATTACGACGACGTAATTAAGTAATTAACTATCTAGCGAAGGAGGCTGCAAAGCACCCTATTCCATAACTCAGTCAGACTATGTGTGTACACGCACATTTAAAGCTGGCGCAGTTTGAAAGAGCTATTTCGAAGTCATGTAATTAGCTACCACTATTTTCATTTAGTTGATATTTTTTATATTATAATTTACATAAATAAATATTTTATGCAAAATATATTTTTAGATAATTTTTTAACGCATCCATTTGTTAAACAAATTCCTAATAGTCCATCATTAACAGCGAAGTTTACAATTTACATACAAAAATCGTTCGTATTTCTATTCTGTAAAAAAGCAGTTTGCCAATATACGAATACGAGTTTTAGAGTTTGAAACTCATAGTTCATATTTCAAATCCATATTTCTAAGCAACTTCGCTCGATAATCGTATTGTGTTTCCACTTAATTAGTAAAGGAAGCATGATTAGCGCGTAATAATTCAACGCTAATAATGAGAATTTCGGCGAGGAAACCATGAGGCAACGAACCACTAATTAATTCTCTCAAGCTGGGGCATTCGTTTTCACGGGGTCTATCGGGGTCAATGAAAATTATGCGTGTCTATATAGCGCAATAAAGTGTTCAAACCACGAAGTACCACCCTCTCCTCTGCATACTCAGGCGCGCGCATCGGGAAAAGTGTTCTTTAATATACGTGCATCGAGTGGACGAGTTTACAGCGCTTGCTCACGGCACGCTTCTGGTACAAGTCACGAAATGCTCTAGATGAATCACTGCGCAGCACGAAGTGCAGTGATATAGGGGCAGCCAACGTGCCACGAGAACCCAATGACGCGTCCATGCGGAAGCGAATTATCTTTTCTACCACCTGTACCTTGCACCTGATTAATCCGCCGTTTCTCGATCACGGGGCCACACTTTATCAAATGACGAAAATTTAATGGCGCGCGTCCATTTGATTGTACGATTAATCGAAGGGAAATATTATAATCTTCACTACGTCGGAAATGAGCTTCACGGCCAAATGAGCGCGTTATACAGAACGTCAAGACGTCGGAATAGATAATATATCCATATTATTAAAAGCCTTTTCACGGAAACGATGAAAAATGAAAATGGTTTTTAACGAGCTCTTTCGACTTGCAAAATTTTTTACGGTATAAATATTCCACAATGTATTCAACAAAAATATCATATATCACTCATTTGCTACAACAACAATATAATTTTAAAAATGCATTTTCCTGGAAAATGATTTGAAGTGTTTTAAACCATTAAAACTTGTAATACAATTTTGATGCAATAATTATAGGGGAATAAAAGTACATACCTTTTAAAATGTTTTTTTTCTTTTTCTTTATATTTTCGTTCGTTTTTTTACAAACAACTAAAAAAAATGACAAATTTTGAAATTATGTCGTAACAAATAAGCGATACGAATCTGAATTACTTGATAATGTGATTTACAGTAGAAGAATATACTATTACGTTGGTGGAGTTGAAAACGCAATGGTAGATCTCCTTTCTTCTTTTCGGATTTACAAAATCTCATCTTTTTCTTATACCTATGTAACGTAGCCTGTAACAACTTAAAGTTCGCCGATCCAATAAAACGAAAGTGGTACATCTTGGAGAAGACAAATGCGCGCTGGGTTCCCCGCCATGATCGGATTGAAAGAACATTCATAGATAGCATATTCTTGTCGCGTTTGAAACTAGAATGTCCCTCCCTCACGTCGACGATGCAAGTACAGCCTGAATGCACTTGGTCTGAAGAGTTCGCTCATGAAACTGTCCTGCCTGAACAACTCAAATAAAACGGGAAGAACTTCTACTCGTCATAAACGAAGAACACCAGAGGAAAACGCGAGTCGCGATACTTCAATGTGGAAATGCCCACTTTTGAAGTGCACTCAGATGAGATATTTCCTCCTTGAACTTGTGCCGAAATACAAAGCGTATCATCGCGTGTATCAAGCCGCATGTTAGCGTACACACATTGATATCTACATGATTCTTTTCCATCGTTCATATATTAAATATAGAATGGAATAAAAACGTTAGTAATATATATACGAGTATGTATGTAGTTAAATTAAAAGAAATTTGGAGAAAACAGGGCAATAGGAATCAGGCGCGGTAGTCGTTGCGCAAATAATATACCGATATAACACAAACCTCTTTATTAAAAAACGCGTTTACATGTTTCGGCTCATTTTTGTGCCCTCTTCAGAGACAAATCACCCTAATGTGTACAATGTGTGCTTAATAACTATCTTATCATGATGAGCTCCACTTATTGTACATATTAAGGTGATTTGTCTCTAAAATAAGCCGAAACATGTAAACGCGTTTTATAATAAAGAGATTTATGTTATATCGGTATATTATTTGCGCAATGACTACTGGGTTCCTTTGTAAGGAAAATGCCTTATTCGATCTGTGCTATATCTTACAACTTAATAATGTGTACTTATTTCAGTATGAATTTATAATACATATCCAAGTTTGCACTTATTTTTACAAAACTGATATACATTATAAATTTATACCGCAATATTTTTAAGCACTATCTAGTTCAAACTGAATAAAGCATTTTCCATAATATTTGAACTTTTTGCAAAATTTTGTCAATCCATAGACAATACTCTTTTATACAAATTTATATTTTTAGTATTTAAATAAAATGCAATTCAATAATTTCATTTAAAAACTTACATGTTTATGCTTTTAGCATGAAGATAACGACATGTATTATTTAAATGGTCACATTATTTCAATGACTTTACAATTTTAAAACACGTTTTTGTTTCAATAGAAAATATGTATCTCTATATGTATCGAAAAGCATGTGCCGCCACTTTGTTGAATTGTTATTGATAAAGCAAATATTGATAATGATAACATGAAATTCCAATATCTATCTCGATAATGAGTTAATCGCAAGACTAAATGAAATATCATAGTCGACAGATCGTGGCGTAATCGAATACGAGGCGTACGTGCTGCGCAACGCAAAGTTATATCACACGTCTAAATTAGAGCTAGCAGCGCAATCATTCATGCGTGTCAGTAGCGCCGCGGAACGAAATTCCACCACGTTGCGTCCTGGTCAAGTAATTTAATAATAATTATTCCCTTACAGGAGACGGCCGCAAAACGTGGCCCATTGCCACTGTCGGCCGACTCATAAATCACCAGCTAACGCCTAACACCTAACTTAGTCGCTGATCGTGATTTAATGCCAGTAAAATGCTAACAAGCGTATGAATGAGTCAATGTAAAAGACATCGTTTATGAGGAAGTTTTAAAGCGATGCTGGAGTGACGGCTGAACTTGATCGATGTTGATAGTACAGACTTTTTTTAACTTCAAACTAAAAATGATGATAATAGCGACATCTTTAATTCATTTCTTACATTATCGTTCTATTTCACTCAAACACATACATCTGTCCTTATCTAACATATTACAACGCCATCTCTTGCAAGATCCACTTACTGGTGCTCTTGCAAGAGCACTTACTGCTAGACACAATTACTGCTTTGTTTACTATTCCGAGTCTTCGCTAAACATGCGTATACACGTAATTTGCAAATCAATATAAAGCTTTTTTTTTTAGCTTTTAATCTTCAGTTTCATGAACTCAGTATTGTTTGTTCAGGTAATTCGACGAGTGGTGCACTGTCGTTTTTCCATACGAGCTATAAAACTTTTATATTGAGGAAACACGTCTACGTCAGATGACAATTCCACACACACACACACACACACACACACAAGTTGAAAAATAAGTAAGTTTTCAACTTTTTTTCGATTTTAGTATAAAGTTCACTGCACCACCTCCTAATTTTGCTACTTCTACTTCAAACCTGTAAAAGAATTTCTGATTCCATTCAGATAATTATTCGGAGATTTTTATAGAACTGTAATATCTTGATAATTTGATCACTTCAACTTCTTCTTAAATGGACCAATTAGTCAACATTATTCGCAATATAGCCTCTCTTTCTCTCTTTCGGTTGACTCTATTTAGATAATATCTAGGAATAAATAAAAGGATACAAAAAATCTGATATAAAAAAGATACTTTTAGCAGAGATAGTAGAATTTGTGGATCGTGTTTCAACGCAGACAAACCAAACGGAGGTGATCAAATTCAGATGACGGTTTGTTGCCGTCGGCTATCACGAAAAAATCAGTGGATATTCAACGTCACGGTTTTTGGCCACGAGTTCACCGCAAAGCGCGCAATACTCCTGGCCATGAGTGACGAGACAAAGAAGAATCTCCAGGGGAAACGGTATAAGTTCCAACTTGTGGTGAACGCGATTATATCGATCGTTATTGTATAGGTACAAAGGCATCAGAACGAGCGGAAGCGTGTGAGTGAGTGTGTAATGGGTGTATTATCAAGGTGTACACCGGATGCGTTGATAAATCCGCCGGAGAAATAATAGGGAAGCGCGAATATTCTACCGAGGACAGGGAGATTTCTCTTAATTGAACTGCACGTAAATAACATAATATCGCGCGAACGAGTGTGCCACGTTAATTGGATAGGTAAATTTAATGTTTGCAAAGCTTCAATAATCGCTCTCGCGCGTACCGGACGGACTTTAACTCGATAGAAAGTACGCCGCAATTTTACATCAGAGACCATCTTAATTTCCTTGATTTTAATCGAAGGCGAATAGTCATTCATAGTCCGCGCTAATCGCATTTCATAAATACATCGGGGCCCGCATTCGAGCAATCAATTTTGATACGTAATCTCGATAAGCGAGCGCGTATTATTAGACACCTGTATGTTCTCTCAGTCGAGGTAATAAGGCGTCATCTGATTTTATCCAGCCTTTCTCCTTTATCGTACTATCTGGAGCATATTCCGCAGTCTATTTGCGGACGTAATAATCTAACGTAGTCGTCAACCCGTGAAGCTCGCCCTCTCGCAAACGTGGAAACGAATCGCTCGGCGAGGTCTCTCTGCGTTATTCATTCGACGCCGGGGTAGAGACTCACGCTTGACCGCACCCGTAAATTATTTCCGGCCGAAACGAAGTAGTTGAAATACATACAACTTGCATGAAATCCCATTTTTTCTATCAAATACGTGGACCCGCGCGATCAGCAAATAACTGCTTTTCAAATGTCCCTTTACGATAAGATACGACGCGTGCGGCTGATATCATCTCAATTAGCACCCGTCGTGTCAAAAACGTCGGCGAAGCGATCAAACACGCAAATTAAACGCAAGGGGAAACGATCGTTGATGAGATCTACAAAACGATATGCCACGTTGAGTATAAGATTGCCCACGTCTATCAGTTTGTAGGGCGTAGCTCTAGCCCTTGTATACACCATATACGATGATATAGACGAGATAAAATGTATAAAAGTATATATATATATACATATATATATATATATATGCTAGCATGGCAGAATACGATGACTGCTTGGAGAAAGCACCCGGGGAATCTCTCGGAAACTTTGGAGCGGTCCGTGCGGAAGGCGTTGGGTCAACTGCCACGAATGCACTCTGGACTTTTGGGGTCGCCCCGGCGCATTTTCATTCGAGAACTCGAATTCTCAAAGCAGCATACCGTAAGCGCTGTCAGAGTTTCGTGGCAATAAAGAGAACAGGCGATGAAAAGAGACGCGTCACGCGGGAAGGATGGAAAATAGAGCATATATGTGCTCGGAAAAGAGACGTGCGAAATTGTCCAAAGCTTTCCACCTGTGTGCCGACGGATGCAAAGCATGATTGCCAGCACAGAAAGAATTATTGGTATTATCGACGATCAAAGAAAATCCAGCGTACTCGAATCCGATTTTTTTCTTTTTTTTTTATATTTGCGACTACTCTGCAGACGCAATAAAATGCTGGAATAGATTATTAGACAAGATAGAGATTCGTAATTTTCTCATACACGTGTACGCCCCTCGCGTCAAACAAATGACGAAAAGTAACCATACATCAACCATCCAATATTGTAGACAACTCTCGCCTTAAACGGCTGACACATAAATCTTCGCTTATCCTTTCAACCACGTGTCAGCGTAAGCGGCGCATTTTTCGCACGCGCATAAACCACTCTCCTCCTCGCTGGAATCGAGTGGCGGCAACAATGAGAGATACCAGGATATCGTACCTTCCTCCTCCCTCTCCGCCGCGCGATATAAAAGCAGCTCCCGCGCGTCAGTGGCGATCCACAGATCGTTAAAATCTCGTCTTCTCGACGAGACGAATGCGGTTCGCGGCGCGCCGCGGCGCCGGCGTCTCCGCGCCCGGGGATTATGGATGCGTTCCACTTCCGATAACGCGCGAAACGTGAAGGCGTTTATGCCCTCGCCCTTACGCCCGACTGCTCCCTTTTCCCGACCGTCCCGCCCCCCGCGCGCCACGTTTCGTGCCCGCACACCTCGTCGAAGTTGGCAACAGCATCTGGAGCGTTAAGGGTGGATGAGCGATGTGCCGGTGTCTTGCGGCGTGATGGATCGTCCAATACCAGCCAATATGCAGTATTGCACGTGGAGTGGCAAACTGGTATCCATGCATCAAATCGGCGGGTAGAGAGCGGGTGGGAAGAAGGTATGGTCAGGAGGGAGAAGAGAGAGGGTGGAAGTTTGGTGTGCTCTACACGACACGTTACCGCACACACTACCGTATGCCCGGTCGCTTCCGTCGTGGTCAGAGAACGGTTCTTGCCGATCCATCCTTAGTGGTACGACCATAAGGTGCATCTCCGATTGCATGGGATATATCTATGTACGGCTATGTTACATCTACACATGTACATACGTGTACGTGAAAGTACATACGTATATACATACACATATATACGTATGTATACACACATACAATATATATATACGTATACACGAGATCCGAGATGTCCCAGTAAGAACGGTCAGAATGCCGGTGCTGCGAGCTACGTAGTTGTGCCATGTGTTTGGAACGTCAGGCAACCAGACACGTTTCTCGAGACAATTTCTTGCCGTCTTATTTCATCCGGACGGATACGACCGTGCACCGAATCGTATTCACTTTTCTGTTTAACGGATTGTCCTAAAGGACCAGTTTGATAAACGAGCCGCAAGGAAGAAAGAGAAGACGGATCAAATCAAAACGTAAAATAACAGAATGAGAGTATATAGCTGTTACTGAAAATACGCATTCAAATTAAAAATTAATAAATAATTTCGGATAAATTCAACAATAATTCGATTTCTCTTTCGTGATACTTTCGGTTATTGACTTAAAGCTTTCTACTCAAAAATAATTAGGTCAATCCTCTGTTTAATCCTCAGACAAATTCAATAAAGAACTCGATAAATGTGAGAGAAATATTGACTCACCGAAACGTCAAAGTGGTGAAAGGTCGATAGCTCTTATGACTATTGATGCTCTCCATCGGCGTACCCCAGAAATCGTCGTTGAGCACACTGCTCCACGATGCCTCGCCGATCACGTCCCTGTTCCTCACCACCGCCGGTATATCGTCGTGCACGAAGTCGCAGTCGAGCGCATTGAGATAACAGCCAACCGCAACAAGCGCGACCGCCGCGTAGATGCACCATCCCGGTGGCTCGTTCGCCTCAGTCTCGTTGCATCCGTTACGGCCACCTCTCTTGACCGACGATGCCTGGCAGAAGCAAGTGGAACCGTTGTTCCGTCGTCTCATGTCGCTTGGCGCTGTTCGGTACCACGCACGAGATAAGTTCTCACGTTCGTTCGTCCGCGAGCCCGAAACGCGAGCACTATCATGAAGTCGCTAGCCGTTTTTTCAGGCACCGTTATCTCCTGCGCGATTGACCGCACTGCCCAATATAACTGCACTGATCGCGATCGGAATCAGTTGACTCTCGCATTTCTAAGGCGAACGCTCAGGTGAGAGTTCACTTTCGGAAAGCCTGTACCTGCGTCCTTTCAGCGTTTAAGGATAGCTACTAAGCACCGTTTCAATTACAAACATCGGCATTTCACCTTTGATGTTTGTTTCATCAATAGCTTTACAAGCGGACAAATCGTAAAGGCCGATTGCTTGTATATACCGTTTGACTTTTCAGTTCCTAGTCGAGTCAAAGGGACATGATTCTTGCGTAACGTTGGCGGCAAAGCGACGCGAAATGTCGCGGTGCTAGCCGGTACCTCGCGTTGATCTCTCCCATTTAGGCCGACGACGCTACCTCGACGAGCATTCGTTTGTCCCACGATGAGCTTGACAAATGACTGCAGGAGTTCATTATTTATCGGCCCGACTCGAGCGTGTTCTAGATGAAGGGTGGCAGTAGGTTCCGCGCGTAAACCGCTCACGACTCGGATAATAGCCCTCGCGTGGACTTTCCTCGGGAATTGCCCCCGTGGGGGATCCAAGTAGATCCTTTTTACGTAACCGCGTAACGACGTAACAGCTCGTTACCGCGCTAGCAGCGGGTATTGGATCGATCCGCTTTTCAGCCGCAAATCACTAATCCGCGCTGATCATTACGGATTCTCCCGGCAGAGTAAAACGATATGTCTATAGCACACTTACCGCTCTCGGACGTCAGTGACATTAACGCTATGATTCTATAAATTGCGACTTCGTTCCGGAGCAGGTCATTCATTTGATGCCCATTATCTACCTACTCTACAAACGGATTTTCAATTACGTTGACACGGAACATAGCGTTGGGCATTTCTTCCGACGCTAGATATTTCGTGAGCCCTAACAGTTGGCATAACATTTGCGTAACGTCACGGCAAACAGAACGATAATTGCTTGACGAAAGATAACAATTTATTTTGATCGTCTCATGCCAATGCGGTTCTCGTGCGCTTCAAGAGCGAGAACTCCTATGGTAAGTGATGAGTCTCCATTTTTTTTTGCTGCATCCGGAAAATTTTGTAGAATTATGGAGAACAGGATGCAACGAGAAGACGGCTGTGTGACCCAGATACTCGTAGCCAGGGCTCCTACGTCGCCACAATTTTACTGTGCATATAGATCTATACAAACGGCTCGTATCTCGCCGAGGGCACGGCTTGAAATCCTCCGCGACAGCGCCTTCACCTCCCGTCGACCTCCCGCTTCTCTTGCTACCACTCTCTTATCTCCTTCCCTTGGCGCCACTGCCACTTGGTCGCTTCTTCTTGTTCCCCGTCCTCCTTCGGTTTCACTTCCTGCGTCGTCGAATTCAATCGTTGGACAAGTGTCACGACGATTTTTTTCTTCGATTCCACCGGGCATGCGAGAACTAGAGACGAACTTCCGACGCCTCGACGATCTCACCAGTATGGTTCCCGCTGCTTGCCTTCAACGAGATGTCACTCGAGACAAAAGTCGGGCGTACTCGACGTTCAAGCAGTAGCTAGTAAATGTTTCCTCAATGTTCGTCTTGTTCATTCGCACCAAATCGATCGAGTGACTTCGGACAAAGGAACGAGAAATTTCGCAAGGTAGAAAATTATGGACGATTTTTAATTAGAGGTATTTAATAGCTCCGAGCCTTCGTTTGAATATATCGAAATGTTATACTTGAAAAATTCAACACTTTAGTACCGCTTATTCTTTTTTTCGATTGCTTTCGTTCACTTCTCTGCACTTCGTGCACTTCTCTGATTTTTAGTTAAATCGCGCGGTAGCGCGTACAATTCGCATTAAAGATGCTCGAATGCGATCGCAGGGGTAAAAATATAATTTCCTCCACTGATCGGTGATATCATAGAAGGTGGTAGCTACCGCGTTTCTTTGCTTATTCAGGAGGGATGAACGTAAATACTTCTCGAAAGCCTATAATCTGATATCGGACACCTTGCCAATAGGCACAAGGTGTAAATCGGTATGCACCGTACATCGGAACGTCACAGATCACGGTAACGACATCGACGTCGAGCTCGAACGAGTTGCCGCGACGACGAAAAGCGCGAGACTAAGGGACGACGGCATCCGCCCGGTTATATACCCGACGCACTCTGACCCGCAAGCCGCGCCCGCGCACGAGCCACCCCCGGGGGTTTCTCTCCTGCCTGCATCCTCGCGTGCCTTTTCTTTCTTCTTCTTTCCCATTTGCTAGCACCTGCTCAACCTTGGATTCCACTGACGTCATGTTGTTTACTCATAGTTTACCTGCCAAAATAGGTCTCCCCTAAAAGACACATGTTAAGATCAAATAAGTTTCAATTATTAAAGCTGAGCACAAGCATGACAATGCAATGATTTTTTATCGCTAGGTAACTCTTATAAACAGCATTAAAATATATGAATATTTTATTTAATAATTATCATTTATCGTAATAAATTGTAACGATAATTGCTAATTTTATTAGAGAAATATATTATTTTATTCGACGATTCTAATTGTTCCATTTTACATTTGTACTTTCAGTACTTATAGCTCATTTTAATTAAATTGAAATCGTTAACGAGATTTCTACGTTACTCGTAATGTAGTTAAGAGCGTTTGTATCGAATCTTACGAACCGGATAACAAAGACAGCACTGAGCAATTATTTATTGCCTGTATTTCCCTCTCAGGGATATCTCGCATCTAACAATACAACGGATCACGGCTCGCGAATCAGTGAACGTAATGACGATATGAGCTCGTTACTGACGATGATGATACAGTAACGAGCTTGGAGAAGTGATGCTGCATTGTATGATTGAATTTGGCTATTGCCATCACAACTACGAATATGTATCAAATTGAAATTAAATCGTATCAAGACATTATCATATAATTTTAATTATTGTTTGAAATCATTATCACAGATAAAACAAAATGTAAACATAAATTATCAAACGCTCTGTATATAATTTATGCATAAGCTTAAAAATTATCATTACTGTTGTTATTATTATTATTATTATTGTTGTTGTTGATGTTGTTATTATTATTATTATCAATATTAGCGTATAACGAGAATACCTATATATAAACTTGTAAGTGAACAAATATAGTTTTCATTTATAGAGAAGTTTATATTAAAAAAGTATGAAATTAGTTTTCAAATTTTTGAAATAATAACACGCAGGAACAGATGAAAATTTTATAAGATTAATATGAAGACAGATTAAACTCTACTTTATTAGTTTCCATTTCTATTCTGCCTTTAGTAAAATTCTTACGGAGTTCAATTATCTTGAGACTATCAAATATAACAGATATATCAACATAAAATGGCAAAGATAGATCTGAATTTTTCATGTCACTAATAAGCAAGTTTCACAGAAAGTTATAATTGAGCGAGATACCGGCATTCTTCTACTAAGGAACTTAATATTAGCGACATAGCTGTCGCTCAAGTAATTCGCATAATGTACCCGGGGTTCGCAATTAATGATCATTTAGTTCGATGGCGCCGAGTAGCCGTCAGTGCCACCGATTCGCAGGCGAGCGCGGAACTTTGGCCCGCCAGCGTGCTAAACTTCCGTATGAATCTACTTTCAAACTACACAAGAATTTTTAATTACGGCCCTATAGAACGAAATGCCACTTACATGTCACGTTAATAGTTCTTCGTATCCGAAGCGTTGGAGGAATGTGGAGGACCAGTCCCACGCGACTATTAACGAATTTTTATTGCCGCAAAAGAGGACAATAACGATTCACGATAATTACTTTATTCGCACTTACAGTCTTTATTCTCGGCTTTGAATGTTTGTGATAATCTTGTTTCCCAAATGCTACGTTGTTAAATTCATAATCTCAAATTATACCTAATTTGAGTTATTTTTAGTCATTTTTATAGGTCGCCACTACTCCTATTCAGTATGTGGTTAATTTAATTAAAATAATGGAGTTAAACAATTAGAAAATATAAATTTATCTCGAATTTAGTGTCTTATTTACTAAATGCAAACGTGAATTAATATGGACATTGTTTACTTTAAAATTAACCACAGAAATAAATGGATATATATTTTAATATATATGGAAGTTAAAAATAACAAAATATTACTTTTATTTCAAGAGATTGGATTACTATTATTTAACTCAAAAACTGGGTTACCACTAGGTAACTCCGGACTGATTCACTAAAAATACATGTTTACAAAAAGAACGCTTCAAAATAGTCCTGTTTGTTAAAAAAAGAAGTAATTTTTTAAAGAGATCGGTTTAAATAATCTCTTTTAGTTAAAAAAATCACAAAACAGATCCGTTTAAAATCGTTATTATATATCGTTTGGGAAAATCGATTTTTTCATCGGAACATACCTATTTATCACTACTTTCTTATGATATCTAACAACATATTTTCGGGTTTTAAGCTACTCATTTTTCCCTAGATTTGACTCAGAATGTAACATCTCATTAGTTGATCTTTACAGATTACTTAATACTTATCATGCAAGTTCGAAGAATGTGTAAAGAATCGACCTGACAGCTTCAGCAGCGTGATTTCGCTGCGGCGAGCCTAAGCTATTTCTTTGTGGACTTCCCGTTGAAGTATAAATTGGTTTTATGCTCTGTCAAGGAAGTTTCTAACTAGAAACTTATAGTCGCGGAACAAACATCTGTAGACGGCATTGAAATATAGTGTTCAGACGCTCGTTGCGCCTGAATATTCAGTGACTTCACCCACTCGCTTCGCTGTCTATGTCTCACGCGCGCTGCCTACTTCGTTACACCCGGTTAACGCTTGCCATCGTCTGACCGTATTTAATAATGCACCTAACCGACGACGGCGCCGCCGACGCCCCAAGAGAGCAAGGTCTGCCAACGACCGTGAAAAGGTGTCGGTGTCCTGTAAGTAAGGGCAGCCGCAATACGTGCGCGACTCTCTCTTCGTGGATTGGTCCGAGGGCAAGGAGAGAAAAGGCACACGAAACGACTTCACCTGAAATAAAGATAAAGGCGGTACCTCTCGATCCGCGTTCGCTTTGCTCTCCTCGTGCGTTTTCATTTATTAAAACGCAGTAGCGTATCGAGCAATTGTCTGCCTTCTCTCTTTTCCTCTCTGAGGTATAAAAATCAACCAATAGCGAGCAACGATCGAACACTTCGTATTCTCGCACGTGCAATGTAGTCTCAACGAAAATAGCTCAGACACAATCTGATTGTCTCTGCCGGTTTCTTATTTATAATTTTATTGCTTCTAGCGCCTTGTTAGCTCATTATATACGTCTCGCTATTTGCCTATTTTATTGTCGAATCGTGAAATCGCTTTAGTTATCTTCATCTCGTGAAATATTTCGACTCTGCTGGTGTGAGATAACATCTTGAGCGAGCTCGAAAGCGCAATGTTGTTGCGAGAAATCACATGTTGGTCGCGCGGATACCTCGCTATACTTGCTGTATCGATCGGCGGGAAATCTTAAACGTGGACCGACGCGAGAAATAATGCCTATAATTTGTACATAACGCGAGACACGCGAACACGAGACACGAAGGAGCATGCGAATGGTAACCCGTGTTGAACTCGCGTACGGGAGATTCCATTGCGATTGCAAATAGTGTCGTCCGCAACCGCGGCGTTGATACATTAACGAAAATTGGCGGCTGGTCACTTGCAACAGAACTGACGTTCCAACAGGATCGCGAAAGGTACGAAACCTGTTAACGCCGCTAATGAACTCGGACGGCGCAGCTTCATCAAAACAATTCTCGCCACGCGGACGGACACCCACGAGATTTCGCGCGACAGAGAGACAGTTTCGGCCGCCACAATAGGAACTCTGCGGACAATCAAAGGTGGTGGACATTCGGTCGGTCGAAGGATGCCGTGCACGAAACGCCGCCAGGGAGGAATGTATTTAATTAATGCACTCGAGGAACGGTTAGTAGAATACACACGGACGACCGTACAGAGAACTGTGTATCTGGAGAATAGGGTGCAGTATCGTGCAAGCGCTTACGCGCGGCCACGTGCGCACATATACGGCAAGCTGTCAAATTCGCCACGAAATTCGACGCGTTTCGTATATATCGGTGACCGGTGTTTCGGTCGCCTATTCCGCGAGGAAGAGCTGCATTTGCAATTTCTGATAACGACTCGCGCTCGCAAGGGAGACGTATTGATGAGAATTCTTGGCAAAACGAGCGGTCGAAATCCGAATGAATTTTGCCATGCCCGCATGCCTCGGGAAAACATATCTCTTTACGGTCTCTCGTGCTCTTTCTCTCCCTCGTCGTCTTTACATAAGCGGGATCGCGAGCTTACGAGAGAAGGGCGTAGACGTTCCCGAGGCTACAAATGTCGGAGGAATCTCGTCGACCGAGCAAGGTAGAACGTAATCGGGATCTTGCCTCGCCACCCGACACCCTTCATGCTACACGGGAAACTTGGAATGATTTCGAGCGTAGAGTTTCGGGCTTTGCCTTACTCCTCGAGCCTTGCCCCTTGGATGCTGCCCGAGTGACAAGAGAGAAAGAGAGAGAGAGAGAGAGAGAGAGAGAGAGAGAGAGAGAGAGAGAGAGAGAGAGCTCTTACACAATACGTGGAAATATTACCTAACATTTCAAGTTATCGCGCTACGAGCTTACTAATTGCATGCTTTTGCAGAATACCGCGAAAACTTCTGGCTCTATCACATATTTTGGCTTGTAATGGAAATTTTTCGTCAAATTGCTTTATTCACAATAAAAATAGATACAATATGTGTGCAAAAATCGTGCTCGTAAATTAGCATATTCATTTTTTCTAACGAGTTTAATGATATATCCTAGACTGTTTGTTTGAGTATACGTGTGTGAAATGAGAATATTATAATATAGATTTAATACTCAATGTCGTTCGTAGCTTCAAACGGGTAATTCACTAAAGGACAATCCTGCGCTGCGACGCGAACTTACAAACGAAAGGCGGATAAGAGGATCCGGGAAGATGGCCAAGGTAGATGTAACGAGAAGAGATATCTCCGCATCAGCTGAAATTCTTGCAGAACGTGTTCGTGTCCGGCCGGTGAAGAAACACACGCGAACGACCGAGTACGATTTTAATTACGAGCTTATTCGCGCGCGCGCAGGGCTTGATTTCGAGAGAAGGACACTGAAAAGGAGTTACACAGGATTAGCTCCGAATTCGAAAAAGCGCGTTCTACTTTTCGTGTCGGAGTAATGCCGTCGCTATAAGTATCTCGCGAGATCACATTTTCGTTTCGAGGCGAGAGCAGATCTGCGTGGAATTTTTTGCGCTCGGATCTACATGAACACGACACGACGCGACGCGACGCGACGGTAACGGCCCGGCACACGGTCGATCAATATAATCGCATCGGTAAACGGATCGGACGTGAAGGACCGATCGCGTTCGGACGGCTTTCGACGGCGAAGCTTACGAGACGGCTTACGCGCGTGCAAACGGCGCTTCCGATGCAAGTGATTTCGGCTTCTCGAGAGCTGACCAAACAAGGATACGCCGAATTCGGTGTAATAAATTCACGGTTTCCTTGCGATTGGCTTGGCGTTGCCTTCGAGAGCTGTGGACGACACCACAATCTACGATCAGTGGCTTAGTGACGCGAGAAGATTTGGCCGTCACGGGATACACGATACCGGAGTAAGAGGAAGAGTGGATTATGCGAGAGCGACTTCCTCTTTGTGGACGAGGACAAGAGTTAGACTGGACCAACCGGATTAAAGCTAGCCTTGCAGCAAACTTGTCGAATTATCTTCGACTAAGTTTGTTCTGAAATTTCGGATGCGAGGGTCGGGGTATAATGGCCGTTACGAGCTGCGCCGATAATAACTCGGACGGAATGCGGAGTGTGGAATTCGGACGCAGTCGTAAATCAATTACGGGAGTCAGGAAAGCTCGTACGTTAATGAGTCCGTAACGAATTGGACGTCAGCGAGCACGGCGGCCGACCAAAGCGGATTCGATTATCAATTTATCGAGAATTAATCTGTTCGCGAGTATATTTTAATGATCCGCAAAGGGAGGATCATCATGTTGGAACGAGAGTAAGGGCTACTTGTGCATAAAGGCGAGCATTACTACCTCATAACAGAAACCGTCAGTTTTCAATCCTGGGATTTTACGACGACCGGCATCAACATTTCATAAAGGATCGAGCAGAATGGAGTTGGGTACGGCTTGCAAAAACGGTTTACTAGATGCGTTTCGTCCGCCATATTTTCGTCCGATCGAAACATTTTGCTCGTTTTACATTATTTACACGGGAGAGCAAGCAGATACAAATGGGCGGCACAAAAATACGAGATCGACATGTAATATTTTAAAACGTCGCTTAAAGTAACGCGACGATAAATCAAACGACAAAATGAGAACAGTTGATGTACATAGAACAATCCGATACATAGGTCAATTCAATGCACATGCGATTCCTGCCTATCTCCTCGCGCCAGATCGTTTTCATCGATTACGTATAATCGCGATTTATGTAACCCGTTCGTCTTTATATATTTTTGAGAGAACGCAATTTCCTCAAATTAGAATGCTATCGATAAATTTGACATACAAGTGAACTAGGTCATTGAGCGTTATGCTTTCAATAGTCATTAGGAGATCCAATCTGCCATGCTGAAGGTTAAAACTAGCGGAAACAAACTTTTTAAAAATTGTGTCCGTTTGTATATATAATTTTGGACACTCGGTAGTCACTGTTATAATAGAGAGCGTGATAAGTGATTTTTATTTAGCAATTTTGTGTCATTATTTTGTGTTACATATTTTATTTAAGTATTATGAAGAAACATACACACACGATTGATCTATATACTCTATATATACGATAATTTCAATATTGAATTTAATAATATTGTGTTCCCATATAGGATTTTACAATCGACCTATTACTAGGCCAGCACTGACTGCCATAGTTCAGATACTGACGCAATATTGGCAAACTACTGATCCAATACTGGTTAAGTACTAGATAATAACTTGGGCCCAGTACTAGACAGTAGATGGTACTGGCCCAGTCATTTTAGCCGGTCATTTACCAATGAAGGTTCAGTACTGGCTAACAGAATTTTATCCGTCATTTGTCAGCCAGTCATTTGCCGATGATGGCTCAGTGACTGACGGAACCTGATTGACAGAACCTTTGACGTTAATTGATATAGTTGTTGGCTAAGCGTTGGTTTCGTTGTAACTGCTGGCGACCTGCTGGTGACCCTGTATGAGTTTATTCTTTCCTTTCTTTTAAATTAATAATTAGGTTACTTGTGTTTATATAGTTTATAAAATTCAGATTATAAATATATTATTGTTATTATACAATCTCCTCTTTACATTAATTAAGAATGGCTTATTTTTTTGTACGTAAAGTTTATTGGCAACACTCAATAGCGATAGCAATCTGGGGTTAATAAGCAAAATATCTGAAATCTTATCTATACAAGTGTAATATGCTGTCTTTGATACAAATGATACAAACTTTTTCGCATTGTGCTTTGAATATAATAAATAGCGAATTCACATAAATATATGGATATCATATAACTCATAAAAATCTATAAAATATGTACTGAAATTAGGCAACTTAAGTCGCACGAATATATTAGTGGCCGGCCGAATAAACGTACGGCTTTTGCAGCCGTCTGGAAGTAATGGGAGCTGGGACACTGCGATAACCGATGGAAATTTTTCTTCTCTCGATAACGCCGTCCGGTTATCGCCTTTAACGATTGGTCGGCAACATATCAACGATAGTCGCACAGAAAACCGTCGATGCACCGCACTCTAAGTCGAAACTTTTCCAATTTTCCACGACTTCGTATTTATAACTTCAGTACTCGCACCCCTTTTATTCTTTCTTACTGGATTCCCTCTAAAAGCAACTTCTTGGAGTTTGAAGCCAATAATTTATCCTCAGTGGGGGCGTAACCGAGCAACGAAATATTAAATGGAGACTTCTATGAGACGTGTAACTGTCAAAAACAAAAAAAAGATATCGCTTCCAAATTCAGCAAAAAATTCGTACGTCACGAAAGTTTGCCGCGGTGATGATCGAAGTATTTTGTAAATCTTTAGTCATAGATCTCTCGCTTTTTCTCTCTATTCCCCTGTTAGTAGAACCCTCGATGTCAGGCGGTGTGCAATTTGTCGACGCAGCCATCGAATTTCGTTAAGGACATATCTCAGAAGTAGTCAATCGATGGTCTTCGTTTCCCCAACTTTCGATGTCCGTTTCCCAAACGAGAGGAAATGCGAGGGAATATGAACGAAACATTTCTACGACGGATTTCGGATAAAAAGTCCGATTCACCCGTCATTACTGCCGTAACGTGGCTGTCGACCTTCTAAAACCTCGGAGAATACTTCTATAACTCAGTGATCTACGACTTCTTGCCTGTCTTAAGACATCAACGAAATTAACAGAAAGGGAAAACGACCGAAATGTTCGATCTACAAAAAAAACAACCTCATGAAAAGCTTAATGGATTAGGACTAGAACTACTGTAATAATGTTGCGAAGAGGAAAAATATTCGAGGGATGATGACACAATGGAATTAAATATTTAAGAAATATCTTATTATTATTTCATATTCATGACGTTCGCAACGTTTTAATGAATATAAGCAAACTTAGAAGTTATTCGTTTAATGTGATAGAAGACAGAACTATAAAATATTCTTTATGTATTTTGCACATTAAATTTTATGAATTATAAGAATTTGATATAAAAATTCACAAAAACTTTACCATTTAAAAATCTACCGTCTTATGACATCAGCAATGTAACTTTATTGCTTATTTTATCTCTTGCGTAAATAGTAAGTTATAAAAAAAGAAGAGCAAAAATATGATCATTCAAGAGAAGAAATTGACGAGGCGAACTTCTCGAGCGACTTAAATAGCGAAGTCGTCATAAAATGATGTCGTCAAGGCCGAAAAATTCCCAACGACGCGAAGAAATAACGACGACGGTGGAATAAAGTAAAAGTAACGGCGGATCGAAGAAATACGACTACCCGGCCAATCCAGCGCGAAGAAACGTTGGCGGAAGGTATGATAGCGTAGCGTAATAACAACACCGACTGTCAGGATTCTTGTAATCCGTCCTTCAGGATTCGCGTAATCCGGTAGTGCTCCGGTAGGAATCCGTCTTACGAGCCAAATCTCGAACCATGGGAATTTAAGACGACGATGTGAGTAGGCGGGAGAGGTAAAGTTGAGCCGGAATTTAAGGCGTAAAACTTTTGCAATTACCGAATGTTCGGTATCCTTGAAAACTTGGATAAGTGCCGCGAATGGTGAACGCGTACCTTCCCCATCCACGCTCTCTTGTCCGCACGGCCACCCGTAGGCGCGCGAACCACCCCTCCCGCGAGGGATTGCAGAGGTATGCTGAACCTACGAGGAAAGTGGCGGAATGTGCAATAAAGCAGTGCGAGACTCGGCGTACGAGCAGCTAGTAAAGTAGAAAGCTTTTTCTGTAAAGCACACAGTTACGTGCCAAACGTCGAAAATTTCGCTGCAGCAATATCGCTACTCGATCCTCGCGCTCGTCTTGCCTCCCCACCTTCCGCGATCTTTCTTTAAGTCTCCCTTTACCGCCATCCCTTTGAGCACATGCGCCCTTTTCCGAAAGTGCACGGTGTGGCGCACTGACAAAGAATTGTCGGAGGGTCGTCCTTAGACGAATCCATGGGGAAGTTCGCGATGTATTTTCGCACCTTGCGATGAACGGGAATAAGCTTTTACGGCGCTGCAGATTTTATCGTCCGACAAAATTGTCCCGGGAGATCTTTCGTGAATACTCGACGTGGCGTGCGGAATAGACTTCCCGAAGTGCCGCTTGTAACGCGAGAAACATCGCCGCACATTTCTTATGATCGCCGTGAAATTTTAATCATAGACATATTTTTTAATTATCCTGTTAAGCTAACATTTACTCTCTAAATTTCTTGGAATGAAATCTCACTTCAAAAAAATTAAAATACTACCCCTATTGAAAAAAAGTAAAAAATTTGCACTTTTGAAGAGTGGCAGATTTTCATTCCTTTTTTTTGGAGTGAGATTTCACGCTAAAAAAATTAGAGAGTACCTACGATTTACTAGTACATACAGCACAGAAACTTACAGTAATATTGCTGAAATGTTACTGCAATATTGGAACGTAGCAATATTACTGAAATGATGCATGCTGTATAGGAATTGTTTTATAGATTTAGCTTCCATATTAGAACTGGAAATAAAAGGAATCTTTTTCCAAGCTTTTTACACTCAAATAACATAATTTTTGTACCTTGGTTGCTACATTTAATACGCGTAAAAATGTAATGATTCGCCGACATAAAAAAAACCTAGCGAAACATATGTTGCTACTGAAACATTACAATCTCGTTACATAGAGCGCAGCGAACACCAGCCATTGTCATGTAAAAGCTTAATATCCTCCTTTTCAAAAGTTAAATCGCATTTTGCCGTTAGAGTTCGAGAACTCCGGGCTGACATGCTAATTCCACTTTCTAATGACACGAAACATTTACGTAAATTCTGCGAAATACGTTACACGCTGGCGATTGTTACGGTTGTAATAATTTCGCATATGTCGCACGATGATATGCTAACGTTATTAACAATACTGACCAGTTACGCCAAATAAACAGTAAGTAAAAGGAAAACATTACGCACGAAACGATTCCATGGAGCGGTTTCGTGCGACTGGCGATCCGCGATCCGCCGGAAGCTTGTTTTATCAACAAGCGAATTCGCGTTTTATCACGTTCGCAGTTACAGCGCGAATAATACGCTTTGAATAATGTATTTTGATTTAATGCAACGCGCATCGCGGCAAGCGCTGTTATTTACCCTCAAAATTTGTCTCATTGATTCGCCGGGGTAACTACGAGGGATAACGGCCTGCGTGTCTGCCGACTGTCGACAATTAGCGTCACGTGAAATTGGCACTGGATGGGCGCGAGACCGCGAAAACCAATAATAATTTCGCTAACGTCGTTACCGAACACGTGTTTTACGCGCGCACCCCGGCGACGTTTATGCGCGCCACAAGATCTCGGTCACAGCGGAATGCAACGAAACACGTTGGGAAATTCCGCGGCTCCCTTCTATATCCACCCGGCAGTGCATTTTATCGCCATGGGGATCCAGGAATGACTGCTATAGCTATTCTCTCTTTTTTCTCTTTGTCTCTCTTTCTCTCACGATTGCGCATGAATAAGTCGAAGGTAAATAAAATGACTGCCGACAAACCGAGGTATTCGCCAGGCACTCATTACATTTTCTTACGAGCGTTTTTTATTGAATTTTTAATGATGCTACGGCAAGTATTGCTACGCCGATGATGTTGATCTAGAATAAAATGCGCGGAGCGAAGGACTTATTGTTAGTGACTAGTTTTTCTTCTCGGTGAAGTGACGGAACTTTCGCTGATAACACGCGAAGCCGTATGACACGCATGCATGAAGTACGCGTAATTTATGTCGCGCATCATCAAGTACTTGCCAGAAAGTATCGTCCCTACGATACGGTCTTCATTGAAAATGCAGCGTCTGTTCATTCAAAAGGAAGAAAACATTCCGCCGTCAAGGAGCTTCGATAAAGCGATCGGGTCTTATGCATCATGCGTGAAAGTGTACGGTTTACTACAGTCAATGCGATATAAAATAACGAAGAGAGCAACGATCATAACGGGTATCAACATTTCCTTGCACCGCGCCTAAACTCCCTGACGATCTCTTGCGCTTATCTGATGCCCCAGTTCACTAAGTTATTTCCGCGAGGTGGTAGATGCATCACGTAATAGATTTACCGATGTGACGGGCCAATATTACCTCCCTCTAGACATCGAATATTTTTCTGTTTGATTTCGCAAGGAGGGTCGTTAAAGCTACATATTCAGATCCCCGTAAAACTCAACTATTGCCAGATATGATTAAATTTGAGAACAAAAACATGATAGATAAAGAATGCTTTCCATTTGGTGGTCGACTGACCAGTCGACACAAGTGATGTTTTATCTTTGTACTCACTAAACTGAGAGAAAAAAATGGTTGCAGTTACTATAATTTAACTATAATTTATAGTCATTTTTGGGTAAACTATAAATTTATAATTGTTTTAACCATGCACATTACAACTATAATATGTATTAAGTTTATTCTTGAGGCTTCCACGGGTGCTTCCTATATGAAAATCATGCGTTTCGCGGATTTTCTCTGTGTCCAGATCCATTCTTGGAATGCCTGGCATTCCAATGCCTTAGCATTCCAAGAATGGATCTGGACACAGAGAAAACCCGCGAAACGCATGATTTTCGTGTATTAAGTTTTTCTTTACCTCATAGTTATTCTTATCATGTAAACAGTTTGCGAATGTTAAGAAAATAGTTATATTCACTATAATGACGATTGCATTTATTACATAAAAATGGTTATTTTTATTTACCATTAGTATCTTAACATTTTACTATATTAATAGTTCAGATTATCATAACTTATAGTTTAATTTTTCCATATATTTGTAAGAATATACACATAAAGTTACTATACATATAAAGTTATTGTAACTAATATTATAGCAATAATAACCATCAAAATAAACCTCCCAATTATAATTTTTTAACCATGCATAGTCACAAATACCAAATATTTTTCTCTCTGTGTGAAGAATGGCGTATCGACTTGTGCACGTGTGTTTTGACAATTGTAAAAGAATTGTACCGGATCCACGTGTCCGCTGATCATATCGAAATTCTAATAAACGTGAAAGAAAAGTTGGAAAAATGTTATAGGGAATAGAGACTTATAGCGAAATATGCTCTCTTTCCTGAGCTTTATTCAGAGAATACTAACCAAAGTCGTTACACGAAATACAGCAATATCGAGAAACCGTATCGCAGAGAACAATAGACAAAGTCGCGAATGTGTATATCGTGAGCCTCGAAGTCAACAGCTGATCAGCTGATAAACTGTCGTGAATTCCGAAGGTTTCGATACCGGTAATAAGCAATAGTCGAACATAATAGAGCATTTAAATCATTTATGTAACTGAAATCGATAACGGGTACGAAACATCTAATTATAATAATTAAACGAATCTGGATAATTGTGCACTATAGAGGAATTAACTCCGATAATCTTAACTTTGACGTATATTGTCAAAGTTAAGATCCTAAATATAAATCTGAATATAATGAGTATAATCGTATACATGAATTTAATCCGAACACGCGAAAAAAAATGATTGAGTAATTTTTATAAGATTATTTAGAGTAAAAATATTCTGGCTACTTTTGTCGAACTTATGACTTTATTTGCCTGAAAGTATAAATACCGGAGGTGTAAGATAAAAAGTATACTACAATTACAGTAAATCACTAAAAGTGATTTACTGTGACACATTATTAAAAGTACACTACAATTAGTAAAGTAAATCATACTATTCTCAAGACTGTAAGCACGAGCAAATCTCAAGACTTTATACACTTGTACTTTTTTACCGCATACTAAAGTAAATTTTGTCACACTATGGCAAAAAATATTCATCGATAAAGTAAATTTTATTGAGATGTATGGTAATTTATAAATTTATAAATTTATTTTACGAAATGTAAAAAAGTACTTTACAATATAACTCTACACAACAATCGCTCAGTTATCAGAAATGTAAATTTTACATAAATCGCCTATCCTTACGATATATAGACCTTCCAATTCCAAATAAAATTTACTAGAGTTCTAGCGCATATTACTTTACATTTTTCTTCAGTAAATGAAAAATATCCAAAGTGCATCATGTGTTCTTGCCGACTATTGTGTCATTTACGGAAAATATTGGAAAACAATTAGGCTAAGATAGACAAGCAAAATATGAGCTAAAAAATCCTTATGGCAATGTATGTACAAACCGCGCACATGAATACTTTTATTATTTTCAACATAACAGTTGGCCAACACTTTGTCTATCATGTACACTTGCCCTAAGACGAAATCAAACTTCATTTTTGTGACGCATATTTTCATCGCATAACAGGATGAAATTACTTCCTCGCGTTCATTTACAACAGCCCATCGCGCGAAAATAGCAGCGCAGGCTTGTTCGCGATGGGAGCTTGCGAGTCTTCCATATTGTTCACATTTATCTACGTAAAAGCAGCAAGCGGCGGGGAAGCAATATAGGCCCGAACGACGCACAAAGTGCGGCAACACACACTCCACGCATTTGGCCAGCCATTAATCTCGAGCTGTTCCAGACATGGCATACTCCGTCTCTCTGCTGAATCGTTGATCCTACATATGTACGTATTGCGCCTAGCCACCTCACTCGATGTTTCGATTAAGCAAATCGCTCTCAGCAATTATTGCATTACGATTATTCTGCCATTTAAGCGGAGGATTAAATGCACTTACTTTATGTCTCCTACTGCACGACATTTTCGATTTTACTCTATTGTTACGATTCTCTACGATTCTTCCTACTATATATGGTTTAAAAAAATAATGGCAGCGGATAAAAATAATGGCGACGCTGTATCACTGTGATGAATTTTTCATCCCGAGCGATATGCCGTTTGCGAGTAAATATTTAATCGCGCATAGATTACGAATTATACGAATGTCCATAACTGTGCATATTTGGTATTTGAAAATATGAATAAAATGTAACAGTACGTTTGGTATTTGAATAAAGTGTAACTATACATTCGGTATTTGAAAGTATAAATGAAATGTGACTATAATAAAAAGAGAGTATAATAAAAAGAGACTATAATAAAAAGTTTCATTTAGATAATTTTGAAGGTGTTTTGAATGCGTAATTTTGAATGTTACTGTAAACGATGAATATTTTAATCAAAATACCTCCGAAAAAAGGATAATATTACCAATATAGAGCCGTTCCTTCCATTTCGAAGGCTTCCGTTTGACGGGACCACGGAAGCAGATTCATTCGCAAGCCGAAAGAATGCGCGATCGCCCCCGCCGCAGCTGCCGCGCGCATTTCCGTTCACGTGCAACGAATTTCAGTCGAGAATTCGTTAGCAGCTTTGAACCGGCGTACGTGACGACGGCATTTAAAGGCACTATCGGGTTAACGGCTCGCTCGTTTCTCCTGGCGAAGCAGAGGGGCCTCCGGACATTCGGGCTGGGAATCAGTGATTCACGATGCACGGGCCATAAAACCCGGTGTACACCCCATAAAAATATCCGGCTGGTGCGTATAGGAAAAGTGCTCCCGCGCCATCGGTGACGTTTTATTTCCGATCACATGTCGCGCAGTTCGCGGGACATTACTCGGGATTAATCCCGAGCGCGTTGAAAATGCTGGGCGCATCACTGACGCGCGCAATAATTTATTAATCCTCGCGTTTACGTGCCATGCGCGCAGCCAGATCCATTTCTGTAAAAACACATGGCGGTCGTGGCAATTGTAATTAAACGCAGATGTCGTCCCTGCAAAGGTTACGGCCGGAACGGATGAGATTTTACGAAATAAAAAAAATGCGTGCGGTAAAAAAAAATAGTTTTTGCGTGCCGTTTCCGCGATGAAAAGCGCTGACACGTTTTGACAGCGATTTGAAGATAACTCTTGGTTTTGAAACATCTGTCGCGGGAGGGAAAAGGGCGAATAGGCAGCCTTTTACGTGAAATTCGTGAAGGGTTAATAGATAAATTTTATTCTGGTCGAGTAAGTGAGGAAAAAAGAGAAGTATCTGTCCTGTGCATGCACGTGCGGAATGCGGACACAGCCAGTCGTACATGTAGGCGCGTGACAGTTAATTTATAACAGCTGTTGTAGGTAACTTTTTGCCAAGCGCAGGGTGACGTCGTAACGAACGATAATCGCGATCACTGTATCGGAGAGAAAGGCCCAGTGATACGTATACTTTACGATTTACAATCAAGTGGAACCGTGTAAAATGGCGGTCGCCTCTGTACGCGTATAACGGTGTGTGACTTATTAATCCCGATGCGACTCCGAAAACAAGCGCCGCTGCTATGCGTTTTAATTAAATGCAATCTCCGTCGAGCGAAATCGAGGACGCTCGGGACCGTGAAATGAGTGATCGCGAAAGACGTGAAATAAATAACGCCAACAATTATACGCGCGCGAAGATCAATATGCATATCACAGATCCACGAAATTTCTCCGTCGCTTCGAATCGGACTATAAATGACGGTGCCGACTGCCGAAGGGAGAATGATATAAGCCGGAACGTGTAGTATGGTGTGGTACGAACAAAGAAGATCTCTCGATCGTCAATAGACATCGCGGAGACGATGGGGATGTATAACAGTGGAGAAATGGAGAAAGTACAAACGATAGGGGAGAAGTGCATATTTCGCGAAATAGTAGACTGCCATGGCAGAACCGGAGCGGATCGTAAAATAGAAGCTTGTGTGTTCGCCCTTTATTTTCGTGAAAGCTGATACTTTATATATAAGACGGTTCTGCGGTGCGCAACGCTTAATATTATATCCGTCTTCTTTGATCATCGATCATCTGTCGATTCGAATTCAGCAATATCCGCAAAAGCGCGGCGCATGCATTAAACATCTCGCGCGCGGCGGTGGCGTCGCGACATAATTTTCGGCTCCGCGTAATTCGCGTCGACGTGTCATCGAATTACTTGACAAAGCGCACTTCGCGAGACGTCGATTAACTCCCGTGCCGAGGGACGCATTCAATTTTGCCATATTGAATTACCGACATAACTCGCTTAACTCGCACGCAATGATCTCCGCGAAGGAGCGGATCGCGAAGGGACGAATGCTGGCGGCAGGTGGGCGAGACTAATAGGATCTTTCTTAAGGTCGGGTTAAACTGGATCGAGATACGAAGCGGCAGCCATTTGAATGAGGAACTTGAGCCACTAATGTGAGAGGCAGTTACGATTATTATATCACATCGAATGCGACGCGTGTTCCGCGTCGCGAGTCGTTGAGCAATTAAGACGCCCAGTTTTTTGCGGAACTTCGATAAATCACAATACGTGTCTACCGCTTGACCGAAACACTCTCGAGCGGCGAACTTTCCGAGCAATTAGAGCAATTGGACATAACAGTTACCGCCGTTACCACGCCGGTTGTACGTTATACGTGCGAATGGCGAAACAGTTACAAAACGACACTCGAACCTGTTGTTTCTTGATTATTCCGTCAAATGCAATGCGACCAGCGCGCACTCGATGCGTAATCCGAATAGGAATGGGCAATTTTTTATACAGCGTGAACATTCGCGCGCGGTTCGCAGTTTATGCACGTTTTACGGTTATGCTACAACGTTAAAGAATTATTTTCTACGAATTAGCGCTAGGAGGCAAGAGGATTTAACAAGCTGGAGAAATAACGGTGCGATAAACCAAGCGAATAATCAGCAGATTGCAACGGAGAAGCGAATACGAATTAATATCCGTTGGTGCGCGAGAGCAATCAAATTTCTGCGAGGGTAACTCTCGAAATATGTAAATGGTCCGAAGCTACAGAAACGGCCGCGGTAACAAAAACGATAAACCGACTTTGCAGAGGCTTATGCCCTTTTCCTCCACCTCACCCGGTTGCGTGCCCGGCAAAACGCAAGCGACACATAACCGCATGCGAGATCGACGCGTATACGTGGCGGACGTGTCCATGATACTTTTATCTACCGCACACGGAAAGGATTGAAAATGTTCGATGCGCTCGAGAGAGTTTTAAAGGGTTTAAAACCGGTCAGCCGAGGTCCTCTCCCCCTCGGCTTTGATTGAAATCAGTTTGTCGCGATTTTATTACCTGGGGATGGACACGGCATTCGTGGTGCAGCGCGGCGTGGCTCATCAGAACAACCCTGGCGTTACGGATAAACCTCTCTGTTCGTCGTGGCAATAAAAGGTTATATCACACGCCGAGTCCAGTTCGCGAAGCACGTCCACCGTACGATTCTTTAAGCGACATTCACACCGTCAAACAAAATAATACTGAACGATCGAATGAACGCGAATAGGGATTACAAGCTTTCGATCGAAAGCTATTTATTTAGGAAAAGGGTAACGACGGGGAAATCCATAGGAATAGTTCGCGTTTTCATCGAGCTAGATAACATAGCCGATCTCTTCGTTTGGTAATAAAACGAAATCCTAAATGCGTAACACCTCCTCTTCGTTTTATGATTTTATTTGCGCTCTATATATGCTTCATGACTGATATTAAGGTACATAATTCGTGTTAAGTATATAATATATACAATATATGAAATATATTTGTAATTTATATATAAAAAATATATTATTATTATTATATGTCTAATGCGCTTTCTACAATAAGTCATTACCTAAGCTTTAAGTCTTAGGACATAAGAAATTGACCAATCACAATCGAATGTGAGAAGAACAATCCATTATGTGATTGATCAATTTCTTACGGCTTAAGACTTAAAGGTTAGGTAATGACTTATTATAGAAAGCCCATACATGAATCATCTGTATGCTAAAATGCTTATATATATGTACGAGTATATAGATCTATATATCTGGAGACACGGTAGTATCGGCGCTAAGACAAGCGCAGTAAATATATTATTATTAAGATATGTATATTAATATTACGTCTAATATTATGAATTAAGAAAATGTCTTTATATAGAGTAAAAGCACTAAATGCGGATCAGGCACTAGTTCCGGATCACATATTATATATTTAAATGATTATATTTAAATAATTATAGTATTTTCCATCAAATGATGGATGTCACAAGATTCTTTAACATTTGTTTGATCTTTTTCAAGTGTCAATTATTTCTTATTTATTAGCAACAGCGCTGTACATTTTATCGATGTCGTTAACTAATAAAACGTAAGAGATAAACTAAGGTATGTATCTTTACAAATTCATTCAAAGTGTAACACCATAAGGATTGCCTTATGGTTTTTATAGGAAGTAGTAAATATCATTAGATTTCATCAAAAAATCAATATCATGCTCAGCTGAAATTAAATCCAAAAAGGATAAAGCACTTGGTGAATTGATCCACAATTAGTATATGAAGTCTAATTGTGGATAATTATCATTTAACTAAAATTAAAACATGCAAAACAGTACTGAAATAAAATCATCCATAATATAATCTTTATGATTAATTATAACTATTAAATATTTTATTAATAGTTCGTTATCATTCTGGACAAAAATATGAATTTTTTTTAAGTGATCCACAACTAGTGGCCTCGTACATTTGGACAGAGACCCACGAGGCCTAGGGGCATCATCCTTCTAGGGACCAAAATTAAAAGGTCCTTTCTTTTTCCACACCAAGTTCTGAACTGGTGTACACTGATGCAGTAAGTTAGAGTGAGACAGGTATAGTTTGTTTCACTCTAATATATTGCATTAGTTTAGAACTAATACAGAATTGTTCAAAAAGGAACAAACGGAAAGTTAATTTTATATTTGTGCAGGATTACCAGTTGTGATGCATTTTTTGCCAATATGGCACCTTGAAGTAATGCTTTGACGTCCAAAAATAAAATCTTGACGTTTTGATGAAAAAGTGATATCTTGCGATACCTTTTTTTTATTGTTCATTTGTTTGAAAGGGGCGCTAAGTGTCTTAAAGGAGCGTCAAGAAGTACAGGGCCTAGGGTGAAAAAATGTAAATCCGCCTGGAGAGGAAGTGATTCCTTTTTTGAAATTGTATGAATACATACAATATGCTCACAGACGCACACCTAGTCAATGCCATGGACGACGCATTTAATGCGGACAAAACAACTAGCCTGCTCATCGAGCGATTGAATGTAATTTATTGGATCTGTAAGTAACAACCAATCATATTCATTTGCTTGGCGAACAGGTTTACCTGCTTTGCCGACTTGAACACGCCCAATCTCCTGTCCTGAAGGATAGCGGAACGCAATTTTGATTGTGTTGTGCCGTCGTTTCCTATAATCGATAGCTAAACCGGATACATGGTATATATGTAGCCGTTTTGCCGTGATATTATGTACTATGACGATACAACCTTGTTATACAATTCTACGGCAAACGTATATTGTAGTTTCTATAAACATACCTTTATATATTTCATACAGAAGGTATGTATGTATGTATACTGAAGAAAACTATCATTTTTTAAATTAAACAACATATCGTTCCTTACTTTAAAAGTGACACAACTAAAAAAAATATAATTTTCAAATTATTACCTTAAATGAGTTAAATAAATATTACTCTATCAATCATCAAAAAAAATAAACCAACTTAATTTTTCAACTTAATTTGATAGTGTCCTAATTTTATAATCATAATACTTTCTAAAAGAGTGACGCATTTTGAGTTGTCGTTTTTTAAAAAAAATAGGAGTTTTTATAGAGGACATTTATTTATTTACCACCACATTTCCATCCACATAAATACATATCTCTATATATACTTTTTTAAAAGTTAAGTTTGTAAGATAATCTTAGTGTACTAACAAGTGCTTGGCATGTACTATTAATCGATAAGAGCTCCTTGCAGTAAAGCTAGATTTATTCCGCAACGCGTTTTGACAGTTTACGGCGTTCTTAATAAACGAGACTTTCCATTAGACAGATTATACGACTTGTTTCGGTAGTTTTTGCAGCCGTCCGATTATAACAAGAGTAAGTACAAGAGATTTAGTACGGCCAAGTACAAGCGATTATTTATGTAAAGAACAGCATGCGAGATGGGCGATTTTGTGGGCGTTAAAACGGGAAAAATGTTACGTCGCTTTTAGCGGTGCGGGTATACGATTTACGTTGAGATCCGTCACAGAGCGCGCATCGACGGCGCTTATCGTGTTTGCGTTTCAATTGACTGCGTGTGCAACGTGTGCACGCGAAGGTTTCGTACACAGTGAAAAGAGGTCGACGAAACGAGGGAGAGAAAGAAATAGAACGAGAGGGATAGCTCGTAAAAACGGTCCATAAAAGCGCTGCAATCGCGGCGAAGTACGTCTGTAACTGACGTGAAGGTCCGGCCCCGCGCTGCAAAAATATATTTTATCCACGCCAGCGCAATGCGATCTCGCGATACATTACATTATGTTACGTTTACTCGTATGTCTCGTCGCGAGACACGATCCTTTTATTTATATTTAACCAATCAAAAACGAAACGGAAGTCTGTATAACGTTGCCCTTCATCGCGACTCTTTTAACGGGGATTTCAAAATGTCACGGCGCTCGGAGATATACAAGAAAAGCTCAGAATCGTCGTACATTGTAACCCCGTCTCAACACGATCCGCAGATTTGAGAAACGAAAATATGAGAAAGTCAATTTATTTCAGTCCATAGATGTTTGATATACTGTTAAATCTATAGTATCAAATTTAACCTAACGTGAGTCGCCACTGCTCCTACTAAATATATCATTATTTTTTACCAAAACGATAGTTAAATTTGACATCGTGTCAATTTGACACTATATAGTCAAATTAATACTGTATAACGTCAAATATAACTGGCCAACAAGTAAAAAACTGGTTTTTGAACTAATAATTGTTATGTAATGTTTGCGATATGGTGTTTTATGTTCATGGTGAGCTTCCTCACTTTTATTGTAGCTTAAATTTATAAAAGTTTTCCGAAATCTTATATCTGATTATTCCGATAATTCTTCTCCTTTCTTTTTAACATTCATCTGTGTGTAATTCTTGTATAGAGATTTTAGTGTAGTGGAACTCACCGTGATAAGGTAGTTATTAAGCACACATTGTACATATTAGGGTGATTTGCCTCTGAAGAGGGCTCAAAAATGAGCCGAAACATGTAAGTGAGTTTTTTAATAAAGAGGTTTGTGTTATATCAGTATATTATTTGCGCAACGACTACACTGTTAAATCTATAGTGTCAAATTTAACCTAACGTGAGTCGCCACTGCTCCTATTAAATATATCGTTATTTTTTATCAAAACGATAGTTATATATGACACTATATCGTGTCAATTTGACACTATACAATGTCAATTTGACATTGTATAGTGTCAAATATAACCATTGTTTTAGTATAAAATAACGATATGATTGAATAGGAGCAATGGCGATTCACGTTAGGTTAAATTTGACACTATAGATTTAACAGTGTACCGCGCCTGACTCCTATAGCCCTATTTTCTTCAAATTTCTGTCAAATATAACTATTGTTTTAGTATAAAATAACGATATAATTGATATGATTGATAGGAGCAGTGGCGACTCACGTTAAATTAAATTGATATAGATTTAACAGTGTACGATGTTTGTATAATCGTCAATAAGGAGTTTTTGCAATATCATGTTTATCCAGATACGATGACGCTAAGATCGGGTTTATCTTCTTCTTAACAACTAATTAAGAAAAGGATGACTTTAATGTTGACCGTATCTGAATTCACGTTATTGCAAAAAGTCTCTAATGGTGAATAGATTTCCACGTATTATATTTCAAATAGGAAATCTTGCGTACGATTTGCCCGCTATGTTATTTATCGGATACACGATGTGTGTTGTGGCAACGGCAATACAGAGCATGAATTCAACAAAGCCAGTTCCGTTTATCGATTTAATCTAATGAGTGTGCATACGTATAGGGAAGAGTATAGGATTATATATTATATACAACGTAGTATATGTAGTATATATCTCAATTACTAATGGTTACAGATTACACTCCTTTATCCGATTAACTGGATAATCTTGCGACAGAATCATCAGTAATGGAAATAATTAATTATTAACAAAATCTACACATTAATAAATCACCAAATCGAATGTTTCACTCATCCATATAAAACGTTAAATAATCAAAGCTCCTCGAAGCGATGTTTCCAATTTCCTAGCTATAAGTAAACTGTACGTAAAATAACTTTCCCGTAAAGCGAGCGCGATGTGGAGCGAAAAGCGACAATGTCTGGGAAATAACGAGTAGGGAAAAGTGCACCGTCATTTAAGCACATCAAATAAATATGTAATGCCTTTAAATAATCGCCGCGCGCCCAGTATACGCAGCCCTATTGATCGCGCGGTGCTGCTGCGACGTCCCCTAAAAATAAATAGGAACGCTATTTCCTTTTCTGGCAACTAAATAACGAGAAAACGAAGAACGGGGTTCGTGTCTCTTTTTAAAAACGCGAAGCGTCTTAACGTATTACAAAGACGAAGAGTATAATAGAGAATAATAGGACGTTCTACGGTTTCGTTTCTCGCAACTGTGAAACTGCGAAATTTCCCTCGATGCTTTTAATGATAAACGCACGCTGCCGCACCCCTTCGGCGAACGTTATCTCACCACCTGTCAAGGCTCATAGCTAAAGCGACTGCCACCTTATATTCAACCTTAACGTTACACTTACTGAACTATCAGATGTTATGCCTGGCCCGTTAAGACACTATCCCATACGGCCAATTTACCTCCGCACGAATACTGCTCTCGAGTAAAGTTATCCCGTTTAGAACGTATGTATAGTATCCTACAGCAATATCGGTCCTCTCGCCGCATTAACATTTTAAAGAAGCGACAATGTAATATTATCCTTCGTGCTATTGTTAATTTAAAAAAACGAATGTATTATCCTTTATACTAATGTTAATTAATCTTGTATTAGTAATCTATAAACAAATCTGCCTATATGTTTGCTTTATCACACCAAAATAAATGAATAGTTATAATTCGAGGCAAATAGTATCGAAATTTGCGGTTTGTATCGTAATGTGTAAAGATATCCAAATCTGTAAATATTAATTTTTTCTTAAAAAAATAAATATTTAGTTACTCGTAATAGACTAGTAATAGCTATAATTATCGTGTTATGCATCAATTCAATTTTAATTGTTTATAGAGAGTATGTTATAATAATTATCGTAATTAAACCAATCATATTTACATCCATTTGCAATATGTGGTGCACTCAAAGGTCAATTTAACTATTTAATTAAAGTGGGTAATAAGTGGTTTTGGGATATTCATGATATTCCGAATCATGTTAAACCATATGAGAAGGGCTCTCTTTTAAATATAGATTAGGATAAAGTGAATGATGTACGTATACATGAGATACATTAAGCGATATATGACACGAGTGTAGCCGCAATTTTCGTCGGAGCAATTCATCGATTTCACATCCTTTTGATGTGCCCACATAAATTATGGCGCCACTTTGCCGGCTTTTGAGCGATTGGAGAGGCTGTGGCAGCCTTTTTAATATGTCAGAAACCTAATACCGGCCCATCTCATAAAAAATATAATGGCAATGGATAATTTTGACATTAGCGCAAAATCGTTACTTTCATTCAATTTGCTACGCCTAGTCGCAGCAAAGTGCTGCCTGTTTACTAGCGCACACTTAATCCACTGATATTATAGTCGCCATAAGCTATTAAAGCTGACGTTTCTCTATACGCGTTGCGTACGTATATATTGACGCGATTCATCGTTCACGTATTAATTTTCATTTCATTTTATAGTAAAACGAAAAGAAATACGTTTTCTTGGCTACAAACGAGGCGATCAATCGAAACACAAATAGTCGTAGATTCTATACGAGTCACTTAAAAATTATTACAAATTATTTGCATGAATCTGAAATTTGTTTCCGTGCGCACACGCGCGGCTTCTCGGCGACCTGGTCTATAGCTGTAAATTACGGAAAGGATACGCGTCGGTTTTTCTCGATTTTTCTGTCTTACCTACATTAATCTTCCCTTCCACTGCGGCGGCGTAAGAGAAAATAAGATTGATGAGCAACTCGCCTTAATTAATGCGAAGCACCCGTTGGGATGGTGTACATCAAGGACCCGAGCAGGAACTCAATCGCGCAGCTTGATTCAAATTTAAAAAGGATTCGCCCATGACATTGTCATTATTAAGTCGAACCCCACTGTTTTCTGATTTCAATGACGGATATGCGAGTTGGATCGTGCATTTCAATTCATGCATTTCAAATACTTCTTTTAGTTCAGCTGGAGCTATCCTTAGACTCGAGACAGTATTAACACGTTCCGGAATATATCCCCTATTCTTTATCATTCTGTTTAGATTAATCGTTCCACGTTATATGCGTCCCATTCTACGTCCTCCGCCATCTCTTTGCCGTTATCAAGACGTTATTTAACGGATAATTTTCATTGCACAAAGCACTCTACTCAGACGGCTTAATTAAGAAGAGTAATTATTATATGTATTTGCCTCCATTTTTGTTAGATGAAGATTACGGTTTTGCATTTTTGTTTTATTAACCGAAAGAAATATTAAACGGCAAATTGCGTGCGTGAAAGACGAATAAATCATTTTCTTTATTCTGAATTCACAGACACATAAAAATAAAAAAGATTCTGATATCAAGAATTTAAGAGATAATGGATGTTTGAAAAATTCAATCCATTATTTCTTTAGTTCGTATTTAAAGACGTAATCAGATTAACCAAGATCACATCTCGGCAAAAAACCACTAAAACTGCTCCTTTCTGCGTTCTGCAGTGTACGGTGTCTAGTCCATTCACTTATATGTTACCTCTTAGTTTTATAAGTCAGTATGTAATCCTTATTAACTTGCTCATGTTAGACGGCGGATAAACCACGCGTTTTCGTAAATTTTAATTATTTTGCGAGAGAGGAACGAAGCGAAATGCGGGATCTTTTAGAACAGTCCTCGCTTTAAAATTCACAAGTACCTACCGGATCTACAAAAGTACGCTACGTATATTTCTGCTTATACCAGCGTTAATTAAGTTTATTATACGAGTTTCTGCTTATTCACGAGATCCGAGCGTGTAAAAATGATGCGCGCAGGTTGCGGCGACGAAACATGTATATTATATTTATCGAAGATTAATTAGGTATGTTAATGAAGATACGAAGCACCGGGACGCGTTACACCGTGCAGTTTCATATGGTTGCAGCTGTGGGATCGCTAATGCCATTGCGACCTGCAATAGTCACTGCGGCACGAAAAATTTTAATGAACAAAAACTCTCCGAGCGACAAACAACGGACGCAAAACGCGACTGTATAAAAATCCAGCAGTCATGAAATTGCAATCAACTGGAAGAGTTGTTTATTTTTACAATCAAACATAATGAACATTACGAGCCAACGCAGAATTGTTTGTTTAACAAAATAATTATCATCGTTCGCTCCTTCACGCTCGCGGTTATAATATATAATTCTGCTGCAAATTGCGTATGTAATTTGAAAGTACAGTGGGACAATTACGTTGCAAGCAACAATGATAAAAAAGATAATCAGAAGATCTCCTTAGCTCAATTTTTTTCAGATTGTAGTCTGACTAAGTCGCTTTATACAGCGTCCAGGAAGGAAAATGCAAAGTTTTCAAAAAAATTTTAGCTCACTGAGAAACTTGGAAATTTTCTACCTCTGTCTCCACCACCATATCTACAGTTACATCACATAATACTGTTTCACACAGCTTTCGCATCCATCAACGTGGCAAAAGCTCACGAACTACGTCAGCAGACCCTTCTATGTACTTTGTGAGTCTTTCAACGATAAAGAAAAATCGCTCGCAAGGGAAATGATCGACATATGTGGCTGACATGTAGAACAAATATTTTCATCCTAAAAGCTTATCTAATATTACAAATTAGGTATTGGATATAGGAGAGATCGGGGCCGGTTGTCACAGTTTTTGATTAGTGATTTTTAGAAAAAAGTGGATGCCTGATTTTAAAATATTATATACGTTATAATATACCTACATCCTTTAGGCATTAAAAAAAATATTACTCGTGAAGTCATCATATCGTCAAAATAAGTTATTTAATTTTAAATGAAGCGAAAATGTGACAATTAACTCCGTGTTCTGGGTTGATCGTCACACGTTCTAAGATTGGTAGTAGCATATTTGTTATGGACAACACATAAAAAATACAGTTTTTATTTTAATATCAGTTCCACATTTTGAGAAATAATAGTAATTATGATATTAATATAAATAAAATAAAAGTTATTTTAACCATAAAATACGTAATTTGTTTTTATACCGTAGTTTCTATATGAAAAATGAAAAAGCATATATATCTACAATATATGAAATATAATATATTTGTAAGTATATTCTCGAAAAACGTATTCCCTAAAGATATTAAAATTAATTGTCACACACATTTTGAGAAATAATAGTAATTATGATATTAATATAAATAAAATAAAAGTTATTTTAACCATAAAATACGTAATTTGTTTTTATACCGTAGTTTCTATATGAAAAATGAAAAAGCATATATATCTACAATATATGAAATATAATATATTTGTAAGTATATTCTCGAAAAACGTATTCCCTAAAGATATTAAAATTAATTGTCACCTAACCTTGTCTCATTTTGGTCAATCTATCCCACATAGCCATTTTTAATAAAAGAGATTGTATTCACGAACTTTATGAGGATAATGATTAATTAATTGTAGCAAATATCTTCTAAGACATGTCATTTTCTATGAATACAGTGATATCGCGATTAATAATGCCAAAAACTTGTCAGACAACAAAATAGGTGATAAGAAAAATTTACTCACTAACTTGAATTGAACTTCATTTTCTTAAAAATCGTTATAAATGATATATACAATACTTGTGGTGCAAATCATTTTACACAACAAATTAATATTATATCAGCAATCTACAGTTAAAAAAAGAGATTTTTCTGCCATGTTCTGTTCGGTTATAAGCATTTTGACAATCAACCCCATACGACAACCAGCCCCGGTCTCGCCTACCTAATATAGTACAATAGATATAGAATAGGTACGTCCAAAAGATGAATTATTATGATAAATATTTCGAGAGACTGAACTTTCTAAAAGATCGTATATAAGAAGACAAACATAATTTAATAATAATAAAGTTAAACTTTTATGCAAATTTTACATTCTAACATTAAATTTTCAGATACCGTTTCGCTCAAAACTCAAGATTCTTTCATGAAGCAGCGCACTATCATGAGAAGAGACGGTAGCTTATTTGCGAATAATGTCTCGGAACTCAACATGACTTCTTGCTCAAATGATGAATTCCGAGCGCCATGCAGCTGTAAAAACATTCGGCACAGAAGGTACGCGGTATATACGTGTATCTTCTCTAGCAAATTCTATATCGCGTGAATTTACTAAAAACTAGACATGTACGCGACACTGAAGTTAAAAACTATGCACTCCGCCCCACGAACATAGAATTTCGTACAATTTCGTGAAAATTGCGATAAGCGTAAAGTAACATAGAATTAAAATTGACATTTCTTGGACATTTTACGCGACAGATGCACAGCATTCCTTTGTAAATATTTTGAAGTACGATAAAATTTTTTAAGTATAATTTTTGATTCTATACGAAGCACTAAACGTAAAAGTATTTCGAAGTATTCAGTGGATTTTTCGTACATATAAGTAAAATATGTAAAATACATACGTGTATGATATCCTCACAATCCGTTATATTCCTCTATACTGTTCAATTTGACATCGTTTTCCTTTCTTCGAGCCTTTTGTCGCGATTCTATCGTTATTTTTGTTGGAGCTCATCCCATTCGTTGGCAGCGGAAACATACTTATGTACTGTTATCGTTCTCGTTCAGTCGAGGACATAGGACAAGAGGCATTTCAATTTCACGTGGTAGATATATTGCGCTGATGATATTCGCAGAATGGTTTCACATAAAATTTCTGTTGAAAATATTTCAATCTAACACAAACTTCCGAGACATTTCAATCCAGTTATGTGAATAATTGCAACAGTGACTGAGGCGATTACGTGTTCCGGAATAACATAAATATCATCAAACGACACGTTCGGAAAAAAGAATGAAATTCGGTTAGCAGTTTACACCGATGGAAAAAACGACGAAATCGGCTAAATAAATTGATGGAAATACGCATCAGTGAATGGTATGCAATTTCGCGCAGCGACGTATAATTCCATTTGTTGCGTTCTAGAATGCCGACGCTGTTGCAAGCGAGGTTTGCAGCTGTTGAATTTTTGTTTTGTTTTTAATTGGTGCAGTACAGTTTAAACGGTGTAAAAGTTGTGATGTAACAATAACCATAATTGTTTAAACAAACGTTGCGTAAAATTGGGTAATTATACGTAAATTTTTTTCATAAAAATTACTCTATTATTTTATTGTTATATTTTTAATCTCCTCTTATAAAATTGGACATCACGTTGGACATCACGTCAACAAACAGTACACTGTTGAATTTTTCTATCTGACATTCGAATAACGTGCAATAACTCGATTTATCATCGCTCATACAATATAAATGAAATAAATATATTAGACAAAAGATATCAGAAAAAAGATATGATATGACATATTTAATAGAGAGAACACAGAGAACAAATAGTGATATTTGTTAGATCCTGCAATTCAAAGTTACGTGTATGTATAACCGCGTTTTTCGTCCTGCATTTCAGAAATCTTGGTCACGTACGGTAGCTTTAACCGACCAAAAAGAAGATCACGATCTTTTTTAGCAGTGGTAACTTATTACACCGGGCCAAGCCTTTAAAGTCCTCTCTAATCGTACTAACGTGCAAAGGATTTTTCTTGTTAGCCTACAACCAATAGTTCTGCTCCGTGATTGTCCAAAAGGTCAAATACGAAGCTTCCATTCACACGTTCAACATTACGGAAAGTATCTGCTTTATTTAATTTAATCTAATAGTTTAATAAAATGTTTAATAGTTAAAGAGGATTTGACAAATTATTCGCGCATTAATATATATGTACTTATATATATGTCTATGCGGTATGCATATATTATATATTAGGTATATATGATTTGATTTTAATTAAATTTTTATGGAGAAAATAAGAAATATTTTCTAAACAAAATATTTCTTAGCCAATTTCTAATGTGGTTGAAGGAAGAAGATAAGCCTTAAGTCAATAGGCCTAACTCTGAAACTGAATGAGTAATTAATCCTCCCGATCCCCCTATCTGCATAAGCCGAGATTACAGAGTATCTAATGCACGAGACATCGATGAAGCTTAACCGGCCTAAGCCAGTTGATATATACAGCAAGATTGCCATCTATTTATTATATAATATTTGGTCCTACATATATCTATATCCTTGACAAGCATATTGTACAATTAACCGTTTTTCATCTTTATTATTAATCGAATTATTAGTTGCACATTTAAATGTGTCGAATTAAAATAAAAGTTTATACTTTAAAATTCGAGCAACTGTAACTTTGTTAAAAAAGAAGGAAATTTAAATTTAAAAAGAGGATTTTAAAGCTTAAAAACTTTACTTTCAAAAGGTCACATGTCTTTTGAGTTTCCATGAGTTCAGTAATGTTCACAAAAAACTAAAACTGGGTAAAATGGGAAATTTTTTTTCACTTTGTGTCTGTTATGCGCCAAAAAAACTTACGAAAACTTTCTAACATGAAAGCTTAAAGTTTTCCCTAAAAAATCGTCTTCTAGCAAAATATTGTTACTAAATTATCGTAGATTAAGTAAAAGGAGCATTTCGACTTTAATTGTTTGTAATTATTCGTTAAAAATCATTATACCGTAATTTAAAAAAATAGATTCTTAAATTTTGCTTTATGATTGCAAAATTTAAAAAAAAATAAATATATTCGTGGTGAAGTAACGCTATGAAATTTTGTTCCAACCCAATACATATTTGTACGGCATAATAACGCTCGAGCAAAGTTTTATAAAATATGCCGCAATCATTTGTATCTGATAAACAATAAATATACACAATTGCATAGAGTTTCAGCACGCGCATGTAAAAACATTTTTTGTTCTTTAATATTTACAATCTAGGCATGAAGAAGAAAGATATACGTGCTTGTGCTGATTTCAAAAATATTTATAATAATCAAAACTTGTAAATATGTTTGCAAAGTGGAAAATGTTAAAATATACTGTAATTTAATGTATTATATAATAATGACGCATTTCAAACGAAATCGCATTTAATTAAGTTATGTCATATCGCTTTTCTTCTCTATCTTCTTTTGATACTAAAAGGTACTAAAAGCTTTTAGCTATGGCGATTAACATAGAAATAAAGCTGTGTCGGTTTTTATCTTTCCTTATCATTACACATGGCTGGAGGTATGAGACACATGAAGCACGTGGAGGTTTCGAATACATCGTTACCGTCCCGGCAATGTTACGTTTCACTGAGTTATATGACCTATAGAGAGATAGAACCAAAGGGTTAAATACGTTATCGCCGCAATTTCCCGCCAGTCATCACGACCGGAAAATCAGAGCAATGAATACGGTACGGGATAATAAAACGCGATGCGTACGCATCACCGACGGCACCGTTAAAGTGCGCACTTTGGCGTGCATTCGTAACAAATAGTCCGGCAATCGTAGCTGCACCGGTGTCGTTTAAACCATAGGGTAACATTCCGCCCTTTCAACTCTTTTGTATCGCTGTGCGCGTTCGCGTGTCAGGGCGGGAAGGCACAAACCGGCGAGCGACGTACGTTTCGCGGCGCTCATTGTTTCTCGCTTATAAATGCCAACGATGACACACATCGAGCCACGTTTTCGTTTGCACGTTTCGCCATCGCGATTCATCACATTTCAAACTCATTTGTTTCTTTGCGCGTTTTTTTCTTTTTTTACAAAACTACGCGAGTTCGTCTCGCACCAGATTTACGCACACACTAATCATTCACACCTCGCTCTTGTAAATGAAATAGCGATTATAATGGATTAGAGTGTGGCACGGAGTTAAATTAAAATTTTGTAGGCAATACACGACATCTAACGCGGAGGATCTTTTTCGAAGATTAGTCTAATGCGTCGTTGTAATATTTTTAAATTTAGCCGCTGCTATTCCCAATAGTGTCACATTTTAGAAATAAATTCATCGTGCAAGGGATGTATTTTAACGACCACGTATACGATGAATCACATATTAACACGAAATACGAGCGAATCGTGTCTAATCTGGAGCGCAATACGCCTGCGAATTCAAATGTGTCTCCTAGCGATTCAACCCGTTATTGTCGCTGCTCGCCTATATCGTGAGTGGCCTGTAAATTTAGAGAACCCATCTAACACAGCGATCGAGCCAGGCTCGCCAGCGCCAGCTGCGTACTCTTAAATCCACGAAAAACCATACGCGATCGCGTGCGGAGGGTTAGCTGGGTGGCAGAGAGCGCAGTATTAATTTCCCGGCAGCGATCGTGCGGTTGCACAGAGCGAAAGCGGTGAAACTGCCTCGCCATGCGTGAAATTGCAACCACCACGCCATATCGGGCGTGCGTATTCGGACAAAATTTTAATTTCGCATTTCCACCTGGCGTGACATCGACGAGGCGCGTAAAAAGCCGATTGTCACCTAGCGATTAAGCGGTGGAATCTCACCGATCGCGAACGAGATTAGTGCCTCGCGATTAATTGCATGCACACCGCGAATTTAGTCGAACACGATCCAGAATCGAATTCACGAAAAAAAAAATTATAAAACAAAGGCAACGACGTGTTATGCTACATCGCGAAATGTCGGGTTCCGCGTAGTTTCCTGCTGCAGTATAGAAGCTTTGTGGTCTACGCCGCCGCGAATGATTCTCTATTCTGCTGAAGTCTGTATCAAGTTGCGAGGATGTCTCCGCTTGCAATTGCAAAGCCTCATTCAAAGCTGGAGTATCTTGCAATCCGTGCGACTATATTCGATTCCCATGACGAATGTACCGGAATTCGCATATCTGCGATTACCATCACTTCCCAAAGAAGTTTTATAATTCTTAATTTAAAAAAGAACCTACGCGTGAATGGAGAGAATCCACGTGGGATTTACGTGAAATTAGATCAGGACTAGATCGAGATAGATGGCTTGGATCCAATACGAATCGAACATGGATATAGTCTAAATTATGCAGAGTAACTGTCGGTCGAAACTGGACCTATCTATTGAGAATACTGTCGAGAGAACCATCAGCCTAAACTGAACCAGGATGAATTCGGAGCAAATGTGATTCGGTTACATATTCAACCTGAAATTTATTAATATATTTTTATACTTTCATTTTTCCTAATTATAGCTTCTACTCTACTTTATGCTTTCGTTAAATATACTTCGACAACACATAAACAAGTTATATTTTCGTAAGAATAATGGTATACATAATTTACATAACTTAAAATATGACGGGTTACTTTTTACAGCTTTTTAATATAATTTAATCTTTTTTTATGAATTGATATTGTCATTTATTATTAATCGTCTAAAGATATCTACAATATATGATGTTTTTCTCAAGTCAGACATCTAGTCTGTTGACAAATTTTGTCCTGATATTTAAAAAGCTTGGAGTCAAGAAACGTGGCAATAAAAAATTTATTTAACACATTAATAAAAAGTCACAATTAGCCGTGATAAAAGCGTCGTAGCTAATTTTTAAAATAAGAAAGGATATTGCTACTTCTAGCTAGGAAAAGAGAGTCGCGGCGATGATATCGCATGGTTTATTTTCATCGCGTATCACAAAACCGCGGATCCTTTGTGAATCACAGGTACGAATGGGCGGAAAGGCGCGGCAGAGGAAATGAGAGGAGGAGAGTGTAAAGGGTACGAACGAACGAGCGGAACCTTTGAATATTCACGTGCGCAGATGAATCGAACGGATTCCCCTGAATATTCAACCGTCTATGGAGATGATAAAAATTATTCCACGCTAGGGAAGAATCGTATTTCAGAGCTACCCGAGGTAGTTTCTCAATATCACAGTGATTTCTCGATGAGTTGATAAAACCGTAGACCAAAGGTATCTTTCTGAAATTCACAGAAAGATAATTATCGATTCTTTAAAATTAATGCATTTTGCTATCGTATATTTTAAGAAAAGATGGTTATTAACCCTCATTTAAGCAAATTATATTTTGATCGATATGAATACTTATATTACTTATCCTTGAATTATGTAATAATCTATAGTTATATAATAAATTCTTAAAAAGCACGATTTATATTTTAAATTTCATATCCTGTTACTCATCTGATTATTGCTTTTATTATTAATGTTGATCATAAACTATCGATTATACAAATCGAAATATCACACACATATATTATATATATATATATACATATATATCGTAATGAAAATATTATAGAAGCATAAAAATTGCTTAACTAATGAAATGAAAATTTGAATTTTAAAACTGCACGAAATGTCGGTGTGACAGAAAAATAATTGTCGATTTTTCGTGGGAACGGAATGACAGATCAAATTTGCAGTTTTACGTCGGAAGAAGAAAGGAGGAAGATCGCGGATATGTTTCTCCAGCGTGTATCGACAGGAATTCACATCGTCAGAAAAGAAAAATATTCCCATCGCTTCCGTAGTCGTGGTTCAAACCACGTCGGTTGGCGTCCACTCCGGAAGTTCCGGGAGTGGGATTCGGCATGAGATTCCAAAAGCGGAATCTTTCAACCGTCACGACGGAGAACGACTCCCCTCAACCTTTTCGTCAGGACTGATATCTCGGTATATTACTGGAAAACTGCGGAACGTTATTTATGTAAAAGGCGCAGTAGAGAACAAAGAATTTCGTAACTTTACGGGAAAATTCCTTTCCTTCAGTCTTTAGCGAGAAAGTGAGGATAGCGAGCGAAGGAGATATTATGGTGCAATCTGAAAGCATAGCTACAAGCATCTAGCTATGTTGGAAAATAGATATTTTTCTAAACACACAGAAGACACATGCGTCTATACAACTTTCTCAATGTTTAAGTCTCGTATCCATAGAACTACGCAACTATGGCATAACTCGAATATTTGATTCTGTATGTAGAAAAAAGAAGTGCACGAGTATAAAAAATGTAGAGAACTCGTGAATATATAGCAAACTATATGTAAACTATTCGAGATACAATACATCATTTAGTACCCGCGAACACAATCGAGGTCGCGGATCATGTATACGTGATAAACGGATCATGTATACGTGATAAGCAGAATTAATTAAAATCGAACAACTAATTTTCGACCGTGTAGGAAGTTCGACCACCGACGAAAAGTTATTTTGTATTCAGCCAGTATTGTTGCTACTCTGGATAGGGTTTAATTAAAGATGCCCTTGAGGGCTGCAAGGTTTAGAAGAAAGCTTTCACGAACAAAGGGACGGATGAAGGTGATCGAAACCATCCTCTCGTTAGACGAATGCCTCAGGGCTAAGTTTACATCGAAACTAACAATTTTCATTCGCTTGTCTACGATATGTCTTCCAACATATGCGAAATAGTTGGCAGTATCAGAAAATGATTTTCATAATGAGAAGAGCTGTTATGGCATAATCAACTCAGTCGACACAAATTGAAAGTGACATAACATCAATGTTATAATTTCGTACTCTACAATATAACTGTTACATAGCACCATTATACCATATATTACATTTATATTGTGGAGTACGAAATTATGACATTGACGTTATGTCGCTTTCAGTTTGTGTCGACTGGGAATAAATAAATAAATAAATAAACATTTCGCTTTTGCAAATATTGCTAAAGTAACTATATATGGAAAGAACGGTTTTGTTGAAGTATCTAGAAATCTAAAAATTTAGCTAAATACAGATCTGAAAATAATTTTGTTGGACTACGAAAATAAATTAAGTAGGATACTCGAGTTGATTGCTCAAAACTAATTTGAGTGTTCTATTTAAAAGTTTTTGCAGCATTGCTCATCATACTTGAATTTCCTACACAATTATTTTGATGGTCCAACAAAATTATTTTCGGATCTATATCTACTTAAATTTTTAAATATTTTAGTAAAATCGTTCTTTTCATATATATATATATGTGTGTGTACATTATTAGATATCAAAGGAATAATTATAACTCGATTCCTTGAATTAAAAAAATAACATTTTATTATTTTTAACTTCCATATGCGTCTAAACGTAAATCAATACATTTCTGTGGTTAATTTCAAAGTAAACAACGTCCATATTAACGTATACATTTAATAAATAATAAGTTAAATTTTAGTTAAATTTAACACATTTTCTTGAATTAAATTGTTTGACTCCATTATTTTAGTGAAATTAACGACAGTAGGAGTAATGATAGCCTAGAGAAATGATTTAAAATAACAAGTTGAATATAATTTAACATAAATTTAACAATGTAAATTAACGCTACTTTCGAAAATGCAATACACTGATGTTGTTGCCATAACGTATCTGACTGATAGAAAGGGTTCCCATTTGAACTCGTAAATGTTAGTGGGTCAACTATTCCAGGATTGCGCGCAAACAATCTAACGCCATGACAGGGCAACTGCCGATGTCGTCGGCGATGGCGGGATTATGGGCTCTCTCAGCCATGGGGAAGGGCCCTACTTGCGGGTCGACGTAATCAACTGAATGAGCAAGTGACTCGAAGACCGACCTCGTGCAATACGCCACCCGTTATAGCCCTCGGTTTCACCCTGCCTTCCTCTCTCTCGTCCTTTCTCCCTCATGATGCGGTCATCTGAATAAATCATGAGTGTTGCCTTAATGACGAAATCGAAGGTACAAACGACCGTCGTCTCGTTTCCGTACTCGAATCACTGGTCTTGGTGGATATACACGAGAGATAAATTGCAGCGAGTTCATCTCGCGTCTTTAAGAGATCTTTTATAAGTGCGGCTTTCGCGTAATGTCATACGATGCTTAAACTCAAATCGTAACCGCATTAACACCGATTGCAGCGCAGCATCGTTTTTAGAATTAAGTTCATTTAGATAACTTCGTATCTCTGTTCTTACGTTGAGTGACTTAAGTCAAAAACATATATAGAAAAATGTAAGGCAATAAAACCCTTATGAAATTTTCAGTGTTTTTTTCGTCAGGACGGTAAGCGAATTGGCCAATCACAATAGAGAATATAAGATAATAATCTTACTACTGTGATTGGCCAATTCGTTCACTACTTACATCTTATTGCTAAACGCTTTTGTATGTGCCATGGGCTTTAGCCTAATCGAATGCGAACATACATGGACACGATCGTGCTTATTTATTTACGCATCCCCGATGCATTGTTGTGCATTTCGGTTGCATCGACATGGCGCGTAGATAACGTTTGCGAAGCCAATATCTAACGCACATGGTCGAACACACGTTTGACATTGACGTGATGTTTAAACAATGTTGATATTTCACATGCACATGCATTAACACATATTTGTGCTCACGGTCGCGTAAAAGTAAAAAAAAATGCACGTTGTTTGTAGAATGCATATTTGTAGAAACGGCGAACGCGGTCAACCTCGGTATTATTCTCAAGCAGGGTTTTCTATTGCGTTAAAATAATGCTTCTCTTCCACAAAAACTTTCTTTACTTCGCACCAAACAAAACGTAACCGTTCCATGTGCACAAGTATTACGGAAATCGTAATTAAACGCTGAATTTTATATAACGTTCTTCTCAGTAATTATACTTCGTTCCGTTTGTAATTTCCTTAGGTAGCTGGTATTTTATTTAACTACCTTTTAATAGTCGACGAGTCGTCCGAGTTAAAGTTCCTGTGATACTCACTAAAATTCATTCGTGCCTTGAACTTCCTTTTAACTACGGAATAATTAAAATACTTCAATTAGATGAATTCTTATCTTCCCGGCCAGATTTCTTTACACCCCCGCCTGCTTTGCCTTGCTTTATATTAAAGTTGATGTAACAAATATTAATCAATTCAGGAGTATCTCTTTCATACATAAATACAAATTGAAAATAGAATATAATATAAACAAGAAAAAAATGCACGTTGTATTTAATATTTAAAAATAAATTTTATTTTTAATTATGTAAGAAAATAAAAGTATTATGTATTTATATTAATTCTTCGAATTTTGACGGTCAATGTGCTTAGTCTGATATTATCAGATCGTCGAGCAAAGATTCGTAATTGCGTTTTAATACCCACAATCATCATCATTACTTTGACATCGCCCGTGTAAAGTTAGTGACGCACACGTATATTGCGAACAAACTCAAACATAATATCCTGAAAAGCACTCGTAACTCTATTTCGTTGGGTCACATACCTCGTACGCGGTCCCAGACCATGATACCGCAATCTACCTTTACTGTTCCTAGTTTGACAGGTGTTTAATATTACTGGAAAATTTTGATCTCTACTCATATGATACAGCGATGCTTATGACGTATAAAAATAAATCAAGTTGTTAACAAAAGCAAACGCAATCGAAACTGAATAGATAATTCACCGATTATACTTGCAGTCTAATAAATATTTTAAAAATTCTCATTTGAGATAAATACAAGCCTTTATATTAAGTTTCTTTACCGTAACTCGAATATCAATGCCATCTACGTCCTTTAATTAATATTCACAGAAATTACGAGATTGCGACGGATTCGTAAAAAGTTTTACACTGAAAATGTCTGATCTAACAGCTACATCGTCCAGTGGACATATTAAATGAGAAAAACGAATGTTGAGAAATGATAGACATGAGGTGCAAAAAAACTCGTGTCGTAAAATAGATTTTCCCGGATGGAATCATATTGCCTGCGATTTGAGCATCCGATGTCTTTCAGGCAAAAAGAATAACCATCGGTATTGATGTCATAGTCGAGCACGTGGCGGTAATCTTCAAGGATAACCCGCGTGTCAATGTTACAATCGATCTGAAACGTAAACGTCCTTCTCCGCTCATCGAAAACCGCTTGTCACTCTTCTACCGTCATGGAATACGCGTTATGGAGAACAACTAGGCACATCACGAGCGGATTTTATTGACGTCCTCCTGAATTCTTCTCCAGCTTTTCCGCCGGCTTTATAATGCAAAACGTCGGATTCTCGGCGCACTCATATCGCGGTCTTCCTCGTCGTAGTTTCCGACAGCCGCTATACCGAAGCAGCCTCATAATGTTCACATGACGGGAACTAGAGGAAAACGCCGCAGGTGCTTATGCACATCGCAGTGCTGCCTTTCCGGATAACGTGAATTAATAAAAGATGCGTCAATCCGAGGACGCTTAACGTACCATTGCGAGAAATATAATATTTTTAGCAACAGCCTATTGGCATGTAGTACCTATGATCGCATATATCATAGTGAAGGATACTATTTCGTTGTCAAGGTTATAGATATATCCGTTTTATATATATATATATATACATATATATATGACGAAAATAAAAATTCTTTCGAACGACTATTTTACAAAGTGCATTACTAACTGTAAGCTTATCTTAACAAAATACATATTACTAAGTTTCCTTAGAAGGTTTAATAATATCACTTGCTTTCCAATTCACAAACAATACAGGCTTGATACATTTCATTAAACAAATTAACATTATTTATCATCACTTTGACGACAAATAACGTCAGCTTGTTTGATAAGATATTAAATAGATAACTTATTAAACAATTATCATATTTTATTGGAACGTTATTTAAATGAAATTTGAAATTATATTAATAAAGTTTAATTTTAAAAGAAATTATGAGTATCCAGAGAATTATGATGTAAAAAATGTAATCTGTATGCTCTATTACCACATAAAAATGCGTAATATGCGCAGCGCAGCACGTCTATTAAAAATTAATATCGACTTTCCGTCGTCGGTAAACTTTTTCAAATATGAAACTGATATTTGGATTTTGGACATGTAAAAATCCGGTATCTCATTTCCGGCCGGTAGGCAAACAACGCCGACACAATCTAACAGACGGAAGTTCAATTTTCTCTCGCGATACGTCTACATAAATAATGTGTAAAATCTTTTTGTGTAGAAACTTTTCAAATTATGAGATCAGTGTGTACGGTGTGGGTGGTGTCGAGGAGTTGGCAGCTAATGCGTAATTTATTAAGATACACGACCCCTTTAGTCGATACAGAAACAAGAGATGGAGAAACGAGCGATCTGAGAAAACTTATCGCCGCCTGTTATCGGGGACAGCACGCTTTTAAATATATCTCAACAAGACGATTTATGGTACCGACAGATTTATGAGAATGTCCACATGTCCGTTTTAACGATTTTATATCCAACACGACGGTACTTACGTCGTAAAGAGCCAACGATCGCATTAATCACTACGGCATTGTTGTTGGGTTATTCGATCGCATAAATTCATCAAGAACCATGAAAAATAGATATTAACCAATAATCAGAGTTGGAAACGTCATTTTATAAAAATATAGCTGTTATCGCTAATTTTTGTAAAAAGTAACTTGTTATCATTACTAGTTATTAATTTTAAAAAGCAACGCGTTATCGTTACTTAAAAAGTAACAATTCATTACTTTTTTCATTATTTTTTTGAAGTGCCAAAGTAAGAGAGATATTAGATTATAAAATTATATTGTTTAATAATCAATATTATAAATATAACAATCAATATTAAAGCCTAAAACTCTAAGTTAATCTCCATATAGCAAATTTTTTTTTATTTCAGATAAACTTATCTAAATCTTCTACAATTTTTTACATTAATATTTTATTTCTTAATATATATTAATATACGGGTGTCCGGAAATTAGCGCATCAGACTATCATAGCAAAATAGAGCTTACTAAACTGAGTCGAAAAGTTCTTTACTATTTTGCAATTTTCGCAATAGTTAACGAGATATTAATTATTAAAAATCGCTGAATATTGATTTTCAATAATTTTTTACTCAAATACTATCAACTTTACAGAAAAACAGCGAGAGATAAAAATTAAAAATTGTTTATTTTCTTCTCATAAAGTTCTGAGAATTTTTTCAGAATTATGTTTATTCCACTCTATCTTGCTATGATATTCTGATACGGTAATTTCCACCCTGTATATTAATCCTTAAAAATTTAGATTTTTAAAGATTATAATTCATAAATGCAAATTTTATATTAAAAATTTAAATTAAACAATGTTTTTAAATATTAATATCATTATTAAGCATTTTCCATTATTTGCCTGCAGTATCACTACCCAGATAGACAGATGCGCATAAATTTTACTGCAACTTTACGTTGTATTCGATCATCAAATCCGTAATAGGTGAGGCGATTGTGACCCCAAATATTGTAGTCATATTTAGTAAATCAGAAAATGAAATACTATGACGCAAATATGATGTAAATATGACAAACAAAAATCTGATTCTTAGTGTCTCATATTTACATCATATTTGCACATCATGATATTTCGTTTTCTGATTTACTAAATGCTGCTGCAATATTTCGGATCTTAATCGGCTCATCTATGAAGCATTGGATGATTGTAAGATAAACGTGAAGTTGCTGTAAAGTATATGTACATTTGTCTACTGAGTATATTTTAACGAAAAAAAAATTTAATTATAATTTAATTTGTTTTTATTTTTTTTAGATTTTATTTTTTATTTTCGGAATAATTATTAAGTTTATTAATTATTTTTCTGTACATACAAATTCTTATAATTATATAACGCAATTATAAATATTCTTGAAAACGCATGGAGTATCGACGGGATTTGAACCTACAATCTTTGGGGTGGTAGCCTACCTACGCTAACGCTGAGCTAATCGCACGCTTGTCTGAACACTTATAAATTTGACATATATTGGATTTTATTTTGTCATTCGTACTGATCATATATGTAATATGCATGTTTATATACAGCCGGCGGTACTGTAATTTTCAAGCCTTTATAATTCGAAAAGTATATAACTTAATGAAAATGAATTTAATTATAGTGTTTTGGAAAGCTCTCGAGGTTAGCTACAAGAATATGTAATAAAAAATAGGGATTCTACTTAAGAAAAAAAACATTAATGACCTTAACTTGATTTTGACAAGGTCACTCAAGGTCAAGTCCACATTTCCATCATGTGTCCCTCTTCAAACCATGCAACTTTCGATGGAAAAATCAACGCCACACTGCGTGATTTCTGTGGACTTTCGCGCGAATTTTTCATAATCGACATGTTTATTTAAACTTTATAGTATATTTATCTTACTTTATGCGGCATGAAATAAGTAAAAGTTTACAAATCATTTATGCTTACTATGACATCACATCAGGATTACGAATTCTTTCAACAAAATTCGGTATATCAAAATCGACATTTGTTTACCCAAATTTTACAGTATATTTATCTTACTTTATGCGGCATGAAATGAAGAAAAATTTAAAAATTATTTAAGCTTTCTATAGCATCACATGATAATTGCAAATGTGCATCATTATACGATGTATTTCATTTAATTATGTATGATGTAAATATTTCATATAGCAATATCGTAAAACGAATATTATAGATCTGAAGATATATTTTCATACATATGTTTTTGTAATTCTATAACAAAAAATTTAATCATTCAAATAACCTAAATTTTATATTTTCCTTAATATAAACGTTTTCGCTTTTATAATGTCATAAATGATTATAAAATTGTTCTAAATTTTCAGTAAATTAATTTGTGCATATCGTGATCGTCATACAAGTCTATCTGGGTACCGAAATAGCCTAAGATAGTAAGAATATTTTTCAATATTTAAATTTCTACTTAAGTAAAATATTTCTTTTCAAAAGAAGCGAAATGTTTCTATCGAATAGATATAAAGATGATAGAGAATTATATAAGGTAACATTAAAAGTAATGGTCGAATTCGTTACCATTACTGTAAAAATGTAATAACATTACCGTTATCATTTTCAATAACGACCGTTACGGACATAAAAAAGTAACGATCGTTACTAAAAGAAAAGTAATAGTGATGGCGTTACAAATAACGCGTTACTTCTCAGTCAATAAATAAATATATAAATATACCACGTGTATATTACGTTAATACGTATATGTATAAATGCATATAATATACAATCGATATCCTGAATTCCCGACATGATAATGCAAATTGAACTTGCAACTAGGAAACTATGTTATAGTTAAGTCAGACGATCGAAACGGAAAGCTAGTACAATATGTAATGGAAAATGTAATGGGAAAGGAATATGTAAATGGAATATGTAATGGAAAAGTATTAATTGCACACAATGTTAATTTTAGAAATTTTAGAGATTTTAAAAATATACCTAATTTCTTTAGATAAAAACTAAAGAAATAAAAAAATTATTTACCCCGCGAACACTATTTGTCGTACATACTATTTGACTAATCATTCAATGCTTAATGAATTACTAGATATTTAATAGTTTTATTTAAAAATGCATTTTATGCGCATTCAAATGGTTCTTAATGTACTATTTTATCACATGAATAAATTACAGCTTTTTGCATAGATAATATAAGGCGCGTAATACATCAATGACAGTATTATTTGCTGATATTGTTGGAAGAATGTGGACTAAAGTGTGTACATTCTTAATAATTATATTTTGTGTGATAGTACAGTATAATGTGACATATGCCAAAAGGATACTGGTTATATCAAATATACCGTCATACAGTCATCAAATATCTTATCGTGGTCTATGGTTAGAATTGCATAGACAAGGTCACGAGATTGTGTCAGTCACTACAAACCCAATAAAAAATTCTTCTTTAACTAATTACACAGAAATCGACATAAACTACTTTTATAAAGGCTTTCCTGAATACAAATCGCTACCATATTCTACTCTTACCGCGGCGTATCTTAATTTACCGTTTCTAGAAGCAGAACGAAGGATTATATGGTTTGTGGGACATGTCCTCAATCAGGAGGTTTTTAAACATCCAGAAATGAGAAAGTTATACGCAGCTGACAGCAATGAACACTTTGATGCGGTTATTGTAGCGCAGGGTCCTACAATTTCGCTGAATGCTTTCGCGTACAGATTTAACACTCCTCTTATAGGTAACAATACCTACTATTAATAAATAAATTTAAAAAATTAAATTCATTTAATTTGGAACAATTATTCGTAATGAGATAATAAAAGGTAACATGACAAATAGGTATTTCAAGTTTGGATGTATTCAATCATTTGCGCTATACGTTTGGATCCCTGATTCTCCCATCGCATATTTCAAATTGGCAAATCAACAAGTCAAATGAAAAAAATATGTCATTTTGGAGGAGACTTGTCAACTTTTATGAAGTGTGGAAGCAGATGTATTCCTGGATGAACGAACATGTTGCTATAGAGGACGCGATCGCGAAGAAGTACTTAGGGGAAGATCTACCACATATCAACGACATAACGAGAAACATGAGTATATACCTCGTAAACAAACATCCAGCGTTTGTACATGGCAAACCCGAACAACCGAATATCATATATTACTATGGTTCTCATATTACAAAAGTACCGGACACTTTGCCAAAAGTATATATATGTATATACCTACAGACATACATGCTTATATAAATATATATATATTGTATATATATATACACATATTATTTTTTCCGATCTCCTCAAGTGAGATTTAATAGCGCTTTGTTGTACATTTACATAACCATTAGTCTCGTTATGTTCGCTAGAATGTAAAACAGTTTCTTGACGATGCGAAGGAAGGATTTATTTACGTCAGTCTTGGAAGCAATGTTAAATGGGAGAAGCTACCAAACAATACGCTTGAAGCCTTCGTTGACGGATTCTCCACTTTACCGTACAAAATTGTTTGGAAATTGAATCCCGATCTATTACCTGAGAAATATAAAAATATACTGGCGTTGCAATGGTTTCCCCAGCAAAGTATTCTCGGTAATATCACAGATACAAATATCTTATATGTTTAATCATTTTTTTATATCTCTACCTTAGAATTAATAATCCATGCAATTTGCGTTCTTTTCACTTGTAGCTCATCCAAATATCAAGTTATTTATTTATCAAGGTGGTCATCAGAGTACTGAAGAAGCTCTTTATTACGGAATTCCACTCATAGGATTTCCCATTATATGGGATCAAACGTATCAAGTGCGAAATATAGTAAGACTAGGTATTGGAGTTCATCTTCAGATTGATACTCTCTCGAAAGAAACCGTTAAAGCCACTATACATGAAGTTATAAGCAACACGAGGTACTAAATCACCGCGTAAATCACAAATTAATAAATTCATTATGTTTATATTACTTTTATGTTTATATTACGTTGATTATCTTATGTTTATATTAATATAATATAAACATAAGATAATCAACGTAATATAAACATAAAAGTTTTATATGTCTTAAAATATAACAATATCATTCTTTATTTTTAGTTATAAGGATCAGATGCAACGTTGGAGAAAAATTTTTAAGGATGCACCGTATGATAGTCTTCAAAATGCAGTACGATGGATTGAGTATGTGTTACGTCAAAATGGAACGCCTTTCTTACGAAATAATCTTTGCGATGATCCATGGTATCAAAGATACGACTGGGACATCATCGGATTTCTCGCCATAGTATTATTTATTGTATTTCTTATTTCTATATGGGTACTACTTTTGATTTTGCGGTTTCACTTACGAATAATATCGCATTCTCTATGGTAGTTTTTATTATCAATTCTTATCGTTAGAATATATCAATAGGCCTGTTCTTTTTGGCTGAACTTTTGCACCAGTTCATCTTTCTTCCTCTTCTTTCCTCCTGGAGAGAAAAGGAAGAAAGATGAACTGATGCAAAAGTTCAGTCAAAAAGAACAGGTCTAGTTTTATTAATTCCTGCTTTATACTAACAATAATTTCATTAAATTATCTTGGAAATTTTTATCTTCATGTAATAGTGTCTAAGATCGTCTCAAATTATATCGTACATTTTTTAAATAAAAATTATAATTAAAACAAAATATTTTGTAAAATATTCAATAACAATAAAGTATATATCATTCAATATACAGTCACGAAATTAATTGTCTAGACAGTGCTATTATATTGATGATTTCTTTAAACTTTATTGGGCAAATATCAAAAATTGTGGTTTTATAGACACATTACGCACTAATTTATATTATATTAGTTTATATTTATATTTAGACAACTAATTGTGAAACTACCAGTACCATAATGCGTACGTAGAACCATAATTCTTAACATTTGAACAATGATTTGAAAAAATTATTAATATAATGGCGCCAGTGTCCGGACAATTAATTTCATGATATGTTGTGTCTATACAGCATTGCTTTGTCAAAACAGCATTGCCTTGTCTCAAAAAATGGTAATCAATATCTTGATTATAGATTTCAGATAAATGACAAAAAGAATATAATAAATATAACCGTGCATGTATTTTTCCATCAAATCTGAAGGTACAATTAAACATCAAATTGAAAACATTTTTATGTCATATTTATTAGAGGAGAATGTGATATTATGGCACCTCAGATAGATTTTACACAATAACTTTGTTAATAATCAATATTTAAGTTTAAAACTTGACAATTACATTCGTTAAAATATTGTTGAATCGATTCTGGTCTCAAAGTTACGAAATATTTATTACTTACGATACTATTAATAAAAATGTGGCGACATTGCATAACGACTCGAAGAAAAAAGTGGGTAGTAATATGGCCTTCCATAAAAATAGCCTTAAAATATTAATTTTATTTAGAAAACAGTATTTGATTACAAAATTAACAAAAAAGTAAAACATTTTAAAATGTATGCAAATGAATGTATACATTTACATAACTTCTGCATGTAAGCTGTTCAGTATTATATAAAAAGAGTACAGGTAATATAAACTATAGATTAACAGTAGAGCTACAATCAAATATATCAAATAATATTTTGATATAAAAACCTCAAAAAATAGATCGTGAGTAATCAATACTCATAGAAGGTCACATTAGCAAAATGTCATGCTATTGTTTAAATTTGCATAACTCAAAATATATACAGTCAAATAAAATGTTAAATAGCAAATAACACTCAAAACTACATATATTCGTGTGATAATACGCTCAAGTTTAAGAAAAATGAGGAGGTAAGTGTAATTAAATGCTAAAATGTACCTCAGAAACGTTTCGAAATACTTGAAAGTAAAATGCGTTATAATAAGTGCTGGCTATTAAGTATTGGTAATATTAGCATTATGGTGTAACGGCGAGCTACTGAACTAATAATTCCATAAATAATCATTAGGATTCGCTATATAATAGTGGAGATATTAAGGGAGGCCACAATATACCATATAAATTGGCAATAATACCTCCTTTTCCACTATTATCATTTTATATACATACGAGTATATATTTAAATACAGTACATATATTAAGAGATAATTACATTTAAATAATATACATAATGTATATTACCTACCCAGATGCTTGCTTCACAATTCTTTCATTATGTCATTCTTATGGATATCATGAATATATAATAAATAAGTCGTGATAACTAACTTGATAATATTTTAAACTTCATGTAAGTAACTCGTAATTTCTATAAATCAGTCTGCTTCAAAATGCATTCGCGGATTAGTTGCAAAATGTTGAAGATTACTTGTAAAATGTTTATTGTTTTATCTTTGTGGTTTTTATTGGCAAACAAAATAACAAATGCCGGAAGAATACTCGTGATTATACCTACACCTCTTTATAGTCACCAAATAGTTTTCCAGTCATTGTGTTTAGCCTTAAACAGACGCGGGCACGAACTGATCGTAACAACTCCACAATTAATAAAAGATTCGACATTAAACACAAATTATACAGAAATAAAATTGCCGGGTTTCCATTCCTTGGTCAAACAATATAAAGAACAAATACCACAATTATTACTAATCGACTTATTCAAGCGCGGATGGATGTTAACACATCAATTCAGCACACAAATATTTGATAACCCAAAATTTAAAAAACTTTATCATAGCAATAGTAATGAGAAGTTCGACGCGGTTATTCTAGAGTTATTAGGTTATCCGTCATTATCTATTATGTCGTATAGATTTAATGCGCCTCTTATAGGTAAGATGATTTCTGTAGGTGACGTATACAAGATAGCTTGTAAATAATATATTATACAAAAAGAAAGATCAATATTTCGAGGAATGTATTGCTCTAAGCGTAAAAGTATTGATCTTTTCTCCTAAAAGATATTCGAAATGTATAGTAGAAGAAAGGACTGATATCGATTAATCGATTATCTAGGAATTATATCCGTGGGCATACACAATTATCATCGATATGTTTTTGGCAGTCCTATATACCCATCGCATTTGTCAAACTGGGAAATAAATACGCTAACTGAGGAAAATCCGTCGATTTGGCAAAGACTGTGGAACTTTATCGAAACGTGGCGTTTGGTCCATTATTGGATTAATGATTTTGTACCGTTAGAACAGGAACTCGTTAAAAAATATCTTGGAAATGACGTACCACATATCGTCGATATAATGAAGAATATGAGTTTGCTGTTAGTCAACGAGAATCGGGTACTCACATATCCTAGACCCGAGCAGTCAAATGCAGTATTTTTTAATGGTATCCACATACAGAAGACACCACCGTCTTTACCAAAAGTACATAAATTTGAAAAATAAATAATTTTTTATATCGAAATAAATTGTTTGTCTATTATTAACTTCCATTATTTCGTAATAAATATGCATAATGAATTTAAATCCGGTGACAAGGACTTAGGACAATTCCTAGATAACGCAATGGAAGGATTTATTTACGTGAGTCTTGGAACTTCTACCACCTGCCACACTTTACCGAAAGAAACGCTGAGGAACTTCATTGAAGTGTTTTCGAAGTTACCTTATAAAATAGTTTGGAAATTCGATTGCGATGAGTTACCGGGAAAGCTCGATAATGCATTTATCTCAAAATGGTTTTTACAGCAAAGCGTACTCGGTAAAATTAAAAGTGTGAAGTCATTATTTCATGATCAATAGTCCACTTATACGGCGCTAATTATCTCATCTGTGCAGCTCATCCGAACATCAAGCTGTTTATTTATCAAGGAGGAGCCCAAAGTACCGACGAAGCTGTCCATTATGCAGTTCCAATTTTAGGAATTCCGATTATGTTCGAACAAGAAAATCGAGTTCGGCGATTGGTCTCATTGGGCGGCGCAATAAGTATTAAATTAAACGAATTAACCCAAAAACGTCTTAATAACGCTATTCATCAAATCCTCAATGATAAAAGGTATTATATATATATATATATATATATATACCTACATAGTGTACATTAACTGTTACGTCAAATATTTGGCACACAAATTTTCATTCAATTATATACGGTTGACAGGCTAGTTTGTAAACTTCAATATAATTTTCGAACATTAGTAATGTAAATGAATTGTCATACATGTATATACATACAAACATATGTGCACGTATGCATGCATACACACAGTAATCTCTTACTGTATGATCATTCGTTTATATTATAATATCATATTCAAAAGTAACATATAATGAATATTTTACAATAAATTAGGTACCTTGTTCACATATTTATTATTCTGTTTATATGAAAGTAAATATCATAATAGCGATTATACAGGGTGTTTCCAAATTAAATCGCAAAACTTCGGGAGCGTGTAGAGGAGTAAAAAACTAAGAAAAAAAGTCCTATAGACATATGCTCGTTTTTGCTCCGTTTCAGAGAAATCGAAAAAAAATGTTTACATTTCTTGCCATATCTAGCACCGACATATTTGATTACATTTTCCACTTTCTGTTATGAATTTGTCAGTCGCTCTTTGAAAGCCTTTAACAGTAGATGAATTTTGTCTTTTGCAATATGCCGCGTACGTATTCTAATAGTGAATATGCTGATATGGTTTTTGTATACGGTTTCTGCAACGGTAATGCTTTAAAGGCGGTGCGAGAATATGCACGACGATTTCCAAACAGAAGAGTGCCAAACCGAAGAGTGTTTATGTTGACATTTAATAGATTGCGAGAGACTGGATCATTTTCAATTCGACAAGAAAACAACCGATTTCAAGCAGCGTTACGAAGAGATTTGCAGGCAGGGAATCGTATTTTACAACATTTTGACAATCATCCTGAGACC